>NW_021821293.1:0-86029 GCF_901001135.1 Rhinatrema bivittatum
AAGGAAAGTTCTAGGAGGGGCCTGCAGGCCCGACAAAACAGGATCCCCCGAAGAAGGATCCGTCACCGGCTGTGGAACCTATCTAGTTCCTGTAGCACGAGGAATCAAAGGGTCTAGCTCCTCCTTACGAAATAACCGGAGCACCCGCGGATCATCCCCCTCCACCAGCAGCATTGTCAACATCATCGCTCGTATCCACCGGGGAGGGGTCCGGAAGCACGGACCCCGGAATGGAAGGCTCCGGTAGCTCAGCATCAGGAGCGGGACGGGAAGGCTGGGTCCTAGGAGCCCCTTGATCCTCCGCAGGCCTTGGGATCTTAGCTGGAAGAGAATATTGCCCATCCAAGTCTGCCTCAGCCTCCATATAAGCTTTGTGAAGCAGTAAAATAAACTGAGAAGAAAATGGGTGCTGTCTCTTTAAAGCCCCCGCCCCCCCCCCCCCCCCGGAGGCACGGCAGGAGGAGGAGAAGAATCATGTCCCAAATTGCGAGGCCTTTGGGGGCTTAACGTAGGCGGAGAAATTAGCCAGAAATCCCCTCCCCCTGAGCATCTGAGCCCTGCGCAGCATCGAGGCCAGAAATCGGGCAAAATGGCCGCCATGCCCGCGCTTGTCAGGGACGGGGCAGGCCTCTCCTTGTGAACTGTCTGACTGCAGCCTAAGCCACGTGATCATGGCAACGCTGATCTTTTCCCTGCAATCGGCAGCTGCGAAGGCCCCTCGCCCCCGGGGATACAGCGGGAGCAGAGGCCTTCGCGAGAGAGCCGCGCTGCCGGCTCTCCACACGCTGCACATTGCAATCCTTGCGGCATGGCAATTTAAGCCGTAAGAAGAAAATCAGCTGACTGAAGCAATTCACCCCTTCCGGAGCCCTGGGAGTTTTCAGCAGGCTCGCTCTGTTTAAAAGGCTTATCCTTTGTCTTTTACTTATGTATTTATTTATTTTTCAGAGATACTCAACCAGGGGAATGTACATCCCTGGGCTTAATATACAATTTGTAGCTCCCACCGGAGGAATTAAGACATCTCTGGCACTGCACAGGGGGGTAGGGACCGGCCCACTGGTAAATCCCCCCCCAACTCACCAGGCTGTGTCAATATTCTCTGGGTATTAAGGCCAAGGTCAGGAGCCCAGCCTTGCCTGCTATTACAAAGTGATCCCCTTTTTTTTTTTTTTTACTACTTACTACAAGTTGATCTAGTCGAAGGTACTAAGGTTAGGAAACCCCCTTCACTTATTAATCAATCAAATAAAGAATTTTGCAAAGGATCAGGACTGCAGGTTATGCCATCCTTCATCTGCTGGAGTCAGAGAAATACTGAAGGATCGCAGGTGGCACACAGGGTTATCTGGGGGTGCTTTTCAGCTTTTCTCTGACTCCATCTGCTGGAAAGGAGGCATAACCCAGCGGTCTGGACTGAACCTGGTACGTACACGAAAAGAGGCATTATGACATTCTCTGTTTTATTTTCCATTCCCTTCTTAATAATTCTTAACATTCTGTTTGCTTTTTTGACTGCCACAGCACACTGGGCCAATGATTGCAATGTATTATCCACTATGACACCTGATCTCTTTCCTGGGTGGTAACTCCTAAGATAGAACCTAACATTGTGTAACTACAACAAAGATTATTTTTACCTATATGCATCATTTTGCACTTGTCCACGTTAAATTTCATCTGCCATTTGGAAGCCCATCTTCCAGTCTCGCAAGGATCTCTGCAATTGATCACAATCTGCTTGAGATTTCACTACTCTGCATAATTTTGTGTCATCCACAAATTTGATCACCTCACTCATTGTACCCCTTTCCAGATCACTTAAAAATATATTAAAAAGCACCAGTCCAAGTACAGACCCCTAAGGTTCTCCATGGTTTACCTTTTTCCACTGTGAAAACTAACCATTTAATCCTACTCTCTGTTTCCTGTTACAGAATTACTAACTGAAAACAACAAAGGTGAGTCAACTAAAGGTATATGATTAGAAGAATAACCTTAGTTTTACTGAGATTTAACAATAGCCTATGATGAGATAGCCATGTCCTAACTGAAAAATATAGAGGGATAGTAAATATTGAGTGGCTTGCCATGAAGCTTGCTTTGGAAACATGAACAGTAAACTATCTGTGAGTATAAGGTAGATATTCAAAAGAAAGCTGGGCTCCTATTTTCAGTGGAACCTAGAATTCTAAGTTTTCAGCTAAAAATTCACCTAAATTTAGGATTGTTTTTCATTTTCCTAAATTTAGGCCCCTAAGTTAAGTGTCTAGTGCTGAAAGTCAATGTTAAATATCTAATTTTTTCCCACCCTAACTCCACTCCTGTAGGTATCCAATTTTCAGGAACCTAAATTTAGGCATTTGGCCCTACTGTAGTACATTTTCAAAAGAATCAATTTAAGAACCTAACTCTAAAGTTAGACATCTAAGTCCTTTAAAAACTGACATCTGGGTGTCACTGTTGTGGGATGGCTGAATGAGCACAACATGGCAAACTAGTAAGCCTACAATATCACATACCTTATGTGGACAAGCATGCATGAAAAAATTTATCAATTTGAAAAACAAAGTAATAGGATTTGATGAACTCATTTTGCTAATTAAATTAATGCAACTGAACTGGATGGCAATGAAGCACTGAGTATCTGTATGAGAGGAGTTCAGCCCATACCAGCAGTGATATAAACTGCTTTAGGCTTCCATGAATGCTTTGAGGTTACATGCACAGAGTGGCAATTACCATCCTAAACAGCAATGAGTAGATGTTTATTAATTAAACAGAATTCTAAACTGCCTGCAAGAACCAATTCTCCTCCTACTAGAAACTTTGAAAGCAACTTTCAATGGCTGAAATACTTCTTTTAAATAAAAGTAAGGATTCAGATGTCATGGGCAGACACCCTAGGAAAGATGTTCTTTCAACTGTCTCATACTATGCAGCTTACCTTGCTGGCCGCATGCTCTCATGTCTCTGCTGGAAGGAGGGAGAAGGAGTGACAGCCTCCAAAGCTGACTGATTAACCCTTGCTGCAATTTCCTACAGTGAAAAAATAAAAACCCTGGGCTGTGGAAGATTATAGAACTTTATGGCATGCTCATAGGCAAACTATCAATTCCAAACTATGCATCTTCTGCTCACAAATATTGTATATCAATATCAAACCTATCAGATGAAAATTAGTATCTGTTTGTTCTTGATCTAGTTTGTAATTTTTACTTTAACGTTTTCCTAATTTATGTTTGCCTTAATAATCAGCTAGAGAACTTACTTCTGCATTTTCACTCAGATATATCCGTTTTGAAATGTTATTTATTGTGCAAATCCACTAAAAGAAAAACAGGTAAAAATCAGATTAAACATTTCAAAACTGCCAGGTCAATCATACTTTATTCCCTTTTCACTCTTGCATCTTCCAACTTAAAACACAGCACTAGTTTGTTTTATGTTAGATAAGTCACTTAAAAATTAACACAAAACCACCACAAACCTTTTTCACACTGAAGTTTACTAATGTTCTGAGGAGTTTTTAGTGCTTAAAGTTTTCAAAAGCTTTTTCTACTTAGGTTCATACTATTATGCTTAGCTCTATCTGAACTCCTTGCAGGTAGAACATTAGAACATGTAACAGCTAAGTGAAATATCAACAGCAGATATTTAAAAATAGGGAGTGTGGCCATTCTAAGAAAAGATATATACCAGATTCAAGAAGTATAAAAACATAGATCTAAAATATATTATGATAAAATAAGAAAGACAAGAACGGGCCTAGAAGAGGAAGTAACAGACATAAGGATATGGTTAAGCTGATATTTTGAGAAATCCAGCTCTGAAATGACAGATACCAATAACTCGATGCCCCAACTCTGGAGGGTTAGAAAGCAGTAACAGCACCATGCATCTTAGCCAAGGCTGCAAGAAGCACATTTGCTAAACATAGAGCAAAACTGTACTGCATACCACCTTACCTCTTCACTATCTTTTCTGCTCTCTGCTTGCAAAATTACAGCCCTGAAAGAAAAATAAGTTTCAGAAACTGCTCTTCAACCCAAATCATTCTTTAATATTGAAATAGGCTACAATTACTATATCCAATTTACCTTTTTATCAGTTAAAAATGGTGTACCCTACATGCGGCTAGTCTATTTAGGATCTTAAAATCCTAGAAAAACAGAGCTGAAAGGAACAAGAGGGCATCCTGTCCATCTCCTAGACTCCAGGCAAATTCCACTCTGTCTGTATCATTCCAGTCAAATATAAGTACAGTGGCTTGCAAAAGTTTTCGACCCACTAAAATGCTGAGATTACTTACCTGATAATCTCCTTTTCCTTAGTGTAGACAGATGGACTCAGAACAAGTGGGTATAGTGTGCTCGTGCTAGCAGTTGGAGACAGATCTGACGTCAGCACGGGTACATATACCCCCACAGGAAGTGAAGCAACTCAGTAATCTTCCTTGCAAAAGCTGTTATGGATATATGTGTACTGACTGATCAATGAATTAGTGAAACAGGATTCCCCTGACCGATTGATAGTAGCTGGAGACCGCCAGCGCTTCCAACCGGAAGGCGTCGACACCTGGTAGAGTGGACGCTCTTATGTAAGAAACTGACATGGCTTACCTTGAATTGGTGAAACCCATGTACACCGGCAGCCGGGCGGGATGCTGAGTCCATCTGTCTACACTAAGGAAAAGGAGATTATCAGGTAAGTAATCTCAGCATTCCTAGCGTGTAGCCAGATGGACTCAGAACAAGTGGGATGTACAAAAGCTTTACTCCCGGACTGGGCGGGAGGCTGCCTGAGGACCGCGTAGGACTGCCCTCGCAAATGCTGTCCCCTCCCTGGCCTGGACAATCCAGACGGTAAAATCTGGAAAAGGTATGGAGGGAGGACCATGTCGCCGCCTTACATATTTCTGCGGGCGACAGCATCCTCGATTCTGCACAAGATGCTGCTGCGCTCTGGTAGAATGAGCCTTGACCTGTAAAGGGTGGTGACTTTCCGGCCTCTACGTAGGCCGCTCTGATAACTTCTTTAATCCAACGGGCTATGGTAGGCTGAGAGGCCGCTTCCCCTTACTTCTTCCCGCTGTGAAGGACGAACAGATGGTCCGTCTTTCTTACTGCTTCTGTCTGTTCCAGGTATCTGGGTAGCAATCTGCCGATGTCGAGATGGCGTAGCAAACGCCCTTCTTCTGATTTCTTTCAAGCCCGTCGTGGTTGGCAAAGATATGGTTTGGTTGAGGTGAAATTGTGAGACCAACTTTAGGCAAAAAGGAGGGAACCGTGCGAAGATAGATAGCCTCAGGAGTGATTCTGAGAAGGGATCACTGCAGGACAGCGCTTGTATCTCTTAGATGCGGCGTGCGGAACACACTGCCAGCAAGAACACCATCTTCAAAAGTTAGCGAACGGAGAGACAGGCCCGAAGGGGGTCTGAAAGTGGATCCCGCGAGGAAATCCAAAACTATGTTGAGGTTCCACATGGGCACTGGCCACTTCAGTGGCGGACGAAGGTGCTTGACTCCTTTCAGGAAGCGGGAAACATCTGGGTGCGTGGCAATGGTCTTGCCATCCCTCCTGGGACTGTAGCAAGACAGCGCAGCCACCTGAACCTTGATGGAGCTTAGGGAGAGACCCTTCTGAAGCCCATCCTGAAGGAAATCCAGAACAATAGGGATTGTGGTCGCATGTGGATTGGTGCCATGAGTGTCGCACCAGGCTTCAAATACTCTCCAGATCCTTATGTAGGTGAGGGATGTGGAAACTTGCGAGCTCGGAGGAGTGTATCTATCACCGGCTCCGAGTAACCTCTTTTCTTCAGTCTAGCCCTCTCAATGGCCAGACCGTAAGAGAGAATTGAGCCGGATCCTCGTGGAGGATGGGACCTTGACGAAGCAGGTCCCTGAGAGGAGGCAGGGGAAGGGGCTCCCCTGCCAGTAGTCTTCTCATGTCCGCGTACCAAGGTCTTCTGGGCCAGTCTGGTGCCACTAGAAGAACTAGGCCTCTGTGTCTCTGAATCTTGTGAAGCAGGGCGCCCAGCAGGGGGCACGGAGGAAAGGCGTATAGCAGAGTCCCTGGAGGCCATGGCTGAACCAGGGCGTCGATCCCGTGAGAGAACGGATCTCGCTTGCGGCTGAAGTATCTGGGTACTTGAGCATTGGACCTGTCCGCTAACAGGTCCATGTCCGGAATCCCCCACTGATCCACGATCATCTGGAAGGGTGGGGGATAGCTGCCACTCTCTCCCGGATTTAGGCTTTCCCTGCTGAGGAAGTCGGCCGCGGTGTTCTCTTCCAGCAATGTGGACGGCGGAGATGTCCTGGAGATTCGCCTCTGCCCAAGCCATCAGCGGGGCTATCTCTAGGGACACCTGTTGGCTTCTGGTTCCGCCTTGTTGATTGATGTATGCCACCGTGGTGGTGTTGTCGGACATCACTCTGACTGCTCTGTTCCTCAGTCTGTGGGCAAATCGCAGGCATGCGAATCGGACTGCTTGTGCCTCTAGACGGTTGATGTTCCACCCCGACTCTTCTCTGTTCCACTGCCCTTGGGCGGTAAGCTCTTCGCAGTGTGCTCCCCATCTGCTCAGGCTGGCATCTGTGGTGAGCAGAGTCCATGTGGGGGAGGAACATCTTCGACCCCCTGCTCGTTGTGGTCGGACTGCAACCACCACCGTAGCTGGGTCCGCAGTCTGGCTGGTAGAGGTAGATGCACGGAGTAATTCCGGAAGTGAGGGCTCCATCGAGAGAGGAGGGAGTGTTGTAGTGGTCTCATATGGGCCCTTGCCCAGGTACCACTTCCAGGGTGGATGCCATGAGACCGAGAACCTGCAGATAGTCCCAAGCTATGGGCCGACTGGCTCCCATCAGGGACCGTAGACGCGTCTGGAGTTTTAAAACCTCCTCTTGGTAGTGAGGCTGACTTTGTCTGCCTGAGTGTCGAACTGGACTCCCAGGTATTCCAGTGATTGGGAAGGCTGTAGGCAACTCTTGCTTAGGTTGACTACCCATCCCAGGCTTTCCAGAAGGGCGATCACTCTGTCGGTTGCCCGATGGCTCTCCTCTCGTGATTTCGCTCTGATCAGCCAATTGTCTAGGTAGGGATGGACAAGGATTCCTTCCCGTCTGAGCGCCGCTGCTACTGCTACGATCACCTTGGTGAAGGTCCGCGGCGCCGTGGCTAACCTGAAGGGCAAAGCCCGGAATTGGAAGTGTTGTCCAGAACCTTGAAGCGTAGGTAGCGCTGATGATCCTGATGGATCGGGATATGCAGGTAGGCTTCTGATAAGTCTAAGGCCGTGAGGAATTCCCCTGGCTGTACTGCGGTCTTGACTGAGCGCAGAGTTTCCATGCGAAACCTCGGGACCCTTAAGTATCGGTTGACTGACTTGAGGTCCAATACGGGCCAGAAAGTGCCCTCTTTCTTGGGTACCATGAAATAAATGGAATAGTGCCCAGAATCCATTTCCCATGCAGGTACTGGGATTATGGCTTTCAAGGACAGGAGCCTTGCCAGTGTAGCTTCTAATGCTGCTTTCTTGTGGATTGGACACGGAGATTCCACGAACCTGTCCGGAGGGATGTGATGGAAGTCCAGAAAATACCCCTCTCGGATGATGGCGAGGACCCACTGGTCCGACGTAATCTCGACCCACCTGGGGTAGAAGAGGGTTAACCTGCCCCCTATGGCTTTGACCCCTGGATGGATCGGCTGATTCTCATTGGAGGGTACGGCCGGGACCCAAACCCGAGCCGGCTCCCCTCTTGCGCTGCTTGGTCCAAAAGGACTGGTTCCTGGCCTGAGGACGAGGCGCCTGGTAGCGACTCCTATAGGGAGTGAAGCGTTGGGAGCTTCTACCTCTGGAGGACCTTGGAAAGGTGCGCTGGTTCCTCTTGGACCTGTCTTCCGGTAGTCGAGGTACTGGAGAGGCACCCCATGTGCTGGCCAGTTTATCTAGGTCGCTGCCAAACAGAAGAGACCCCTTGAACGGCATTCTAGTGAGACGTGTCTTAGAAGGGGCGTCGGCTGACCAGTTTCATATCCAGAGCTGCCTCCTGGCTGCTACTGAGGATGAGACCCCCTTGGCTGTCGTATGGACTAGTTCGGAGGCGGCATCCGTAAGGAACAAGAGAGCCGACTCCATGTCAGCAGCCGGGGCATTGTTCCTGACCTGTGACAAACAGGAACGCGTTACCACGGTGCAGCAGGTTGCGATTCGCAAAGACAGAGCTGCTTACCTCAAAGGTGTGTTTCAGGATGGCGTCCAGGCGTCGGTCATGAGCATCCTTGAGGGCCGCCCCCCTCCACTGGAATGGTGGTGCGCTTGACCACAGTGCTAACCAAGGCGTCCACCTGAGGGCACGCCAGCATATCCTTGACTGCCGGTCCAGGGGGTACATGCCGGACAGGGCCCGACCCCCTTTGAATAAGGCCTCCGGCGCTTCCACTCCAGATCGATCAGCTGTTGCACCGCTTGCAGGAAGGGAAAATGGCGGGCTGTGGGACGAAGACCCTCCAGCAGGGGGTTCTGCGTAGATGCCTCCATAGTGCTGGGGCCTGGAATAGCCAACTCCGTCAGGCACTGAGAGACCAGGTCGGAGAGATCCTCCTTGGGAAAGAACCACCTCATAGTTCGATATGGCTCTATCCCCGAGGGAAGTTCTCCCTCCTCAGGGGGGTTCTGACTCGTCCTCCGAGACATCAGGGTCCGCATGAGCGGGACTGCCCGGAGGCGGATGCCCACAATAAGGGCGAGAAGGGCCAGGGGTAGGGTCAGCCGGAGCGGCAGCAGGGCCTGGACGGACGCTGACTGCATCTGTACAAAGGCGTGGATCCCCTTAAATAAGTCAACCCAGGAAATGGAAGCGGTCTCTAGCCGTCGGGGTACTAGGTCCCCCGGAATTCCTGGCTGTTCAGGGGCACCCCGCTAGATCCGGGGTGGCCCCTGGGGAACTGTTGGTAACCTCGGTTGAGACTGGTCCTGGCCCAAGGCTCCCACGGCCTCCTCACATTGGGCACAAAGGGAGTCTGGCTCCTCGCTCTGCGTGGCTCTAAGCTAGCACGCTGAGCATAGGCCAAGAGCTTTCACGCCGGAAGCAGGAGGCGCCTCCCCTGGAAATGCCGGGGCGTTCAAGTGTTCCATCGCTGTGAATGCCGGGCGCCGGCTTATACCAATAATATGCGCTTAATAATATACAATATGCGCTCAAGAATATGCGTTCAGCACTATGCGTTCAAATAACGTACAATATGCGCTCAATATACATATGCGCTCAAGAATATGCGTTCAGCACTACGCGCTCAATAATATACAGCATGCGCTTAAGAATATGCGTTCAGCTATATGCGCTCAAGAACAAACGATATGCGCTCAAATATACAGTATGCGCTCAAATTATGCGTACAGCACTATGCGCTCAATAATATGCGCACAAAAACATACGCTTAGTAATGTATGTGCTGTGTTGTGCGCCTCTCCACAGGCGCCTATCCTGGGTGCTTAATACCTTAACAAGGCTAACAAAATGGCGACCTCCACGGCGTGTCGTCCACCGGCAACGCCGCCAATCCTCGTACCTCGGAGACCAAAAGTAAGAGATGTACGCCTTACCTGATCTTCGGCGCTTCCCGGCTGTAACCCGGGCGGTCTCCGGCTGCGGGGGGAGAGGGGAAATACCTTCACCGCCGCGCTCGAGGAAATGCACCCGCTGCCTCTAAGCCGCCGAACTCATCTCGCTCGGGGCTAAGTCCACGCCAGGACCGAGGCGCCTCTCAGCCAGGCCTGAGCCCTTCTCGCTCGGAGGCTAGATCCCTGCCGCGATTCGGCCACCGGGCCGAGGCCTAAACCGCCGAGGGATCGCGGAAATCACCTCAGGAAACTCAACTGGGGGAGGGACCCGAGGGTATCACCGCAGGAGTGCGGGGCTCGTCGGTATCTTCTCAAGAATTTAGAAGTCAAAAGTAGAAAGTAGAAAGTAGATTTGGAAAACACGCTCAGCGAGCGTGCAGGAGCTCCAAACTGCTTTGGAGACGGAAATTACTGAGTTGCTTCACTTCCTGTGGGGGTATATGTACCCGTGCTGACGTCAGATCCGTCTCCAACTGCTAGCACGAGCACACTATACCCACTTGTTCTGAGTCCATCTGGCTACACGCTAGGAAATCAGCAATTTGTGTTGATTAAAAATGACACACAGATTGTTCCAGATAGTATGTTTATTGCAAACCAGTATGCTCTTAAAGTAAATTTCCAATGTCACAATTCATTATTTCTCTGCATTTTTGTAAAATAAAATTAAAAACCAAAAAATGCTTCAGACTAGCACTTGGTAGAACCACCTTTTGCTGCAATAACAGCTTTGTCTGTTAAGGTAAGTTTCTACCAGCTTTGCACACTGTTTGGAAGTGATTTTTGCACATTTTTGCTGGCAGATTTGCTCCAGGTTGTTCAGGTTGGTTGGATGACACTTTTAGACTGCAATTTTCAAATAGTGTCATAGATTCTTGATTGGATTGGGATCTGGGCTTTGAATTGGCCATTGTAGAACATTCACCTTTTTGTTGTACAACCACTTCTGTGTTGCTTTAGCCTTGTGCTTGGGATCATCTTTTCTGCTCTCCTGCTAAAAGGTGAACTTGCTCCCAAGTTTTAGTTTTGGGTTTTTTTAGCAGACTGAAGCAGGTTGTACCACTCATCCATCCTTCAATGTTAACAAGATGCCCAGTCCCTGCTGAGGAAAAACATCCCCATAACATGATCTGCCACCACCATACTTTACTGTTGGAATGGTGTTTGCTGAGGAATGGACAGTGTTAGGTTTGTTCTTTATCACTCAACACACAATTAAACTCTGGAATTTGTTGCCAGAAGATGTGGTTAGTGCAGTTAGTATAGATGTGTTTAAAAAAGGATTGGATAAGTTCTTGGAGGAGAGGTCCATTACTTGCTATTAAGTTGACTTAGATAATAACCACCGCTATTACTAGCAATGGTAACATGGAATAGACTTAGTTTTTGGGTACTTGCCAGGTTCTTATGGCCTGGATTGGCCACTGTTGGAAACAGGATGCTGGGCTTGATGGACCCTTGGTCTGACCCAGTATGGCATGTTCTTATGTTCTTAATTTGGCCAAAAAGCTTCATTTTTGTATCATCTGACCACAAAACCTTATCCCACATTTTAGCTGGGTCACTCTGAGGCTTTCAGGCAAACTCCAGACGTGCTTTGATGTGGTTTGTCTTCAGTAAGGCTTCTTTCTAGCCACCTTCCTATGCAGGACAATTGTATGCAGAGTTCTTGATATGGTTGACTGGTGCACCTCCTCCACTCGTCTCAGCCACTGAACTCTGTAGCTCCTTCAAAGTGATTGTTGGCCTCTCTGTGACTTCCCTCACAAGTCTCCTTCATGCTCTGATGCTGAGTTTTGAAGGAAGGCCTTGTCTAAGCAGTGTTTGGGTGGTATGATGCAGCTTCCATTTTCTCACAATTGATCCAACAACGCTCACTAGGATAGTGGTTCTCAACCTTTTTTCTATCCTGACACACCTGACAAATGATGTTCATATGCGTGACACATTTCACACTACATTTAACAGCTATACTAAAAAAAAATATATATATATAATAATAATCCTAGGTATTTTATTGTTGAAAATGATACAGAAGATAACATTCTTTAATTTCAATAACTGCTTTTAAATATCATTAAAGGTTATATTTTTCACAAACATTTTAATCTTTGCATATTGCATCAGTGAGAAATCTGTGACCGATGTGCATATGCAGCACACAGTTTTGTTTTTTTTTGATATAGACAAATTCTCATGCTTTTCAGTGTCAATCTCAGAAAGTTCTGATCTCTTCTGGAGGTTATACAGAGCAGTTATAAACATTTCCCCTTTCAACTCAACATACAAAAAATATATTCAAATTCTAGTATCCCCTCAAAAATAGTCCTTCAAAATCCCTTCCCTGCCAGCCACTTTGTGAAATAACATGAAAAACAGCTAAAAAGACATTTAGAAATGATATAGCATACCAGCCATACTAGGTGCCCACGCCTGAACAGCAACAACTTTACCTATGAAAAAGCAAGACTGCAAATATAGAACACAAGTACATTTACTATTGGAAAAACAAAGAAAGCCAGACTGCTCTAGATTCCTACACAGAATCGAAATCCTAGTTAGCAGAATCCCTCACCTCTGTCAAACATGCAGAATGCAGACTGACTCTTATGTAATACAGAATAAAAGACCATAAATTATAAACAAGCATACAGAGAAAAACTGAAACTCCTAGAAGCGAGAGGGGGAGGAGTGATGAGATGGCGGGGCAGGATACAGCATGTCTGCAACATTTCTGGCTTGGATTGATGGTGGAAGTGATTGCCAGGGTTGAGGGAAAAGCAGTAACAGAGAGTGGTGATGAGGGATTTTAAGTACCAGCTCCTTACTCTGCACTCTCTTCAAGCAGCAAGCACATGTGTCTGTTATAGAAAGCATAGGCTTGCTGTGTCAAAGTTTTGGTGACACACCAATGTGTCTCGACACACTGGTTGAGAACCACTGCACTAGGATATATCCAAGCACTTGGATATTATTTTATAGCCTTTTCCTATCTTGTGCATGTAATTTCCTTAGAATGTTTGTTGGTCTTCATTATACAAATATTAATAACTTAGAATGTGCTACTACCTTTACATCATTGCCATACTCAATTCCTTTCTCAAACTGCCTTTGCCTCACCCTTCATTCTCTGCCCAGACTATGGCTAACTTCTTCCACTACAAAGGTCACAAAAGTAGTCTTAACCAAATCATTCCTACCTCGCCCTTACCCTAATTCATTCCTCACCCCTGCCACTCTCTCCTCCTCTTCTAAAATCACATTACAGGAAACTGACCATCTTCTTTCCTCCTCCTAACTCACTACTTGTTCTCTGACCTCATTTCCACTCAGCTCTGTTTCTCCTGCAGTCACCCCTTCTGTCATATACTCACGTTGCCCTGCAACTATTCCTGTTGCCTTCAAACATGCTGTGATCATGCCACTCCTCAAAAAATCCTCACTTGATCCTACCTGCCCTGCTATCATGCCATCTCCCTCTTCCTTTTCACATCCAAACTACTCGAACATGCAGTTCACCTCTGCTGTCTTAACTTTTTCATTTCGAGCCATTTTTGATTCACTCTAGTCTGGTATTAGTCTTCTACATGCCACAGAAACAGTCCTTGCCAAAGTTTCTAATTTCCTGTTTATGGCTAAAATCAAAGGTCTTTTACTTGATATTTATCCTCCTTGACCTATCTGCTGCTCTATCCTCACTTGAGTTTTGGATGCCATCCTGTCTTCTCTTTTTACTTCTTCCATTGTAATTTTAGCGTGTTCTCTGATGGATCTTTCTCTGCTGTCATCCCACTATCAATTGGTGTGCCTTACGGCTCTGACCTGGGCCCTCTTCTCTTTATACACTAATTTCCTTGGTGCTCTGATTTCCTCTCATGGCTTTCAGTACCATCCTTATGCTGACGACTCCCACATCTACCTTTACACCTGAAGTTTCATTAGAAATCCAGTCCCAAACCTCAGCCTGCTTGTCCGACATTGCTACCTGGATATCCCACCACCATCTTAAAAACTTAATATGAGCAAGCTTTCTCCTTCCCCCTTTCTCTATTTCATTGGATGATATTGTCAACTTCCCAGTTCCCTCAACCCAAACCTTAGTTACCTTAGACTCCTTGTTTTCCTTTTCTGCTAAAATGTGTCATTTCTCTCTCTAACAAATCACCAAAGTCCATCCCTTCCTTTCTGAACACACTAGCAGAACCCTTATCCACTTTCTCATCACCTTCTGCTTAAATTACTGTGACCTACTGCTCACAGGTCTCCCAGTGAATCATCTCTCTCCACTACAAGCTATCCAAAATTCAGCTGCATGACATCTTTTGCCAATACTGCTACATCCATATAACCCCGTCTCAAGTCTAGACATTCGTTCAAGAGTGTTCACCACCACCCTTCTCTTATCTCTCCCTACACCTCTCCTTGTGAGCTTCTCTTATCAGGCAAGTCACTCTTATCTATGCCCTTCTCCTCCACTGTCAACTGTTTCCCACCTTGTTACATCAACTCAGGAAGGCTTTTCCAACAAGTTGCTTCTTGCCTTAATCAAATCCAGTCTAAAAACACATCTTTTGGAAGCTTCTTTTAAAACTTAACACTCAATTATTGTGCTCACAGCCTTTTTGATTTTAACTATTTATTTAATAATTGAAATTTCCAAAGTCTCTTTAGTCCTGTATGTCTATCCTGATTAGACTGTAAACTTTACTGAGAAGGAGTAGTCTCTTAGGTGTTTTTGCACATTGCTGCATACACTGAGTAGTACGACAGAAGTGGTAAGTAGTAGTAGTCATCAAATTCAAAGGGGTGAACAAATAGGCTTCAATATGTGCTGCCCATACTAATCCACCTCGACCAAACAGGTTTTATAGTAAGTAGACAAAGGATTGATAATGTTAGGAGTACTCAATCTTGTCTGTTTAGCAAACAAGCAGCCCTTTGATACACTTCTATTGGCCCTGAAAGTGGAAAAAAAGTTTGACCATGCAGAATGGAATTGGTCTATTGTACATATTATATAAATTTGGGTTTGGAGTTCACTTTATAACATGGGTTAAGTTTATTTACTCTTGCCCAGAGGCGCAGGTATGAGTTAACAGTCATGTTTCCAAACCATTTTCATTGGGGAGAAGGACTAGGCAGGGCTGTCCACTTTGTTTGTTTGGTTTTTTTGCATTAGTTCTTGAACCATTAGCAACCAAAATTAGAGTTCATAAGGGTATAAAATGTTTCTTTTTTTTTTTTTTACTAAATCAGGAACTGAACATAAAATAGCCTTATTTTCAAACGATATTTTATTGTATATTTCGGATCCTTATTCTTCATTAAAGGCCATTATAACAATGCTTAGTGTTTTGGCAAGTTCTCGGATTATGACAATGCCTCTAAAACAGAAATCTTGAAACTGAAAGTTAGTAAAGAAGTAAAGGATAGTAAAGTCAAACACTACCACTTTAAATGGTCAGTCGATTTTAATTGGGAATTAATGTTTCCAGCAATTTTGAATGTTTATGTACCCTGAATTTTGTTCCTTTTTTCTCATTGCGGTCTCCATATACGCTTTCTTGGCTAGGTAAAGTAGAATCTATTAAAATGAATGCCAAGAATACTTCTTTTGGAGACTCTTCCAATTTACACTCCAGATAAGTTCTTTACTTCATTGAATTCAATGATATCTAAATGAATATGGCAATGGAAGCAGCCGAGAGTATCAAGTGTTATTGCCTAAAGACTGAGGGGTTAGATCTCCCAGATTTTATGCTTTACCAGCGAGCAGTACATTTAAAAAGAGTATAATAGTATGGCATACTTGCCCAGAGGAGAAACACTGGATTACATTAGAGAAGGACTGGGCTATCTTCTTGGGTATCGTTTACATGGTTTTCAAATACTTGGCAGCATCACCTCTTAACTGGGCCTACTTTGGCACTTGGAATCAATTGCTTATTATTATCAATTATCATTAATTCCATTCCCATAGTCTTCACTATGAGATAATCCAGATTTTCCAGAGCAATTTAACACATGAGGCTTTTGCACAAGGGGAAAGCTGCAGTTTGACAGAGTTAGTCAGATGTATAATATTTAGGGAAGTTCTTTCTATTGAGCAGCTGCAAATGTTAAGGAAGACAGAGTGCCAATGATCAAATATTTGCAACTTAAAAGGTTTTCTACAAAAAAATACAGTAATACAGAGCTGACAAAATGAGAACAGTTTGCCCTAAGTCCCTAACAAAGCAAGGGCCTAATTTCTATGCCTTATGGCATGGGTGGCCAACCCCAGTCCTTCAGGATATCCACAATGAATATGCATGAGATAGATTTGCATATAATGGAGGCAGTGCATGCAACTCTCTCTCATGCATATTCATCGTAGATGTCCTGAAAACCTGGTGTGTTTATGGCTCTTGAGGACCAGAGCTGGCCACCCCTGTTTTATGGCCTCCAAAAAAGGAAAAGGATACAATTAAGAAAATAAGAAGGGTGTTTTGGGAAGGGAAATAACCGATTCAAGTTAGGGGATAATTTTTCGTCAGATTAAAAAAAGAAATTCTGTATTTATTTATTTATAACTTTTTTTTTTTTTTTTTGTGACTCAAAACCTGATGTGCTCCTTACCACCCTTTCAGTGTCTCTGGTTTTGTGACTGTCAAAACTTTTCAACCTCCCAACATTGCAATGTTTCGGCGGCTCATCTCGCCTGCTTCAGGGGATTCTTCCTAATAATAAAAAACACACATACTATCACACTATTCCCTTACAGAAAATTTTTTTTTGTAAAATGATAAAAAAAAAATTTTCTGTAAGGGAATAGTGTGATAGTATGTGTGTTTTTTATTATTAGGAAGAATCCCCTGAAGCAGGCGAGATGAGCCGCCGAAACATTGCAATGTTGGGAGGTTGAAAAGTTTTGACAGTCACAAAAACAGAGACACTGAAAGGGTGGTAAGGAGCACATCAGGTTTTGAGTCACGAGAGGAGGTGATGGAAGGAATCGGAGGTTTCACGGAGCAATTTTGAAAAAAAGAAAAAAAGATAAGTGACAGAGCAAATTAATGTGCAGTTTTAAAAATTGATAAATAAAAATTGTGCTTTAATGGGAATTGGTAAATGAGGTTAACAATCAAGTGCTGTTGTTGCCATGAATATGGTTGTAGCCCTGTAAGGGCAAGAGCCTAAACGATAGCGCACAAATATTCTGATACTAATTCCCTGAGTTATGAAATATGTTTTGTGAAATTGAGTGAGAAGTTTGGTAGTCCTCATTTGTGTTGAATATTGAGTATAGGCATACATTGTGAGGAAAGAATAGCCCTAATAGTAGGATTATTGGTTTCTCTTGGTTAAACATATTTTTGAGGTTTGTATCAATTTTATGGTTTTATATATATATATATATAAAAAAACCATAAAACTGATACAATTGTAAAGCATTTTATTTATTAAGAAATTTTCCCCCAAAAATACCATAAAATTAAAGACAAACATACATACTACTTATGAACCCTAAAAGATCACAGTATGGGTTATTTTCTTCCTGAAGATACAATTCTCAGCCTGACAACCTAGAAAATTCGAAGCGTTCAATTATTGCGCACCAACTCAAATGCCAGCTGAAAAAAGTACATTTTTAGCAAATTTCCTAAAGCTCTTAGAACACACTTTTAGATGCAACTGCTCTGGGAGACTATTCCAACAAACATTTTCAGTGGCAGACAGGTTAGACCTAATGGTCTTTATCAGCCAACATCTACGAATAGGTTATTCTCTTTAAACAGGTAACTTGTTAGAATCCATACTAACTTTTTGCCATCAAAAGATGTGATTTGAAAGCAGTATCTTCGGTCTTCACAGTCCACAGCCATTACTGAACAGTTATCGATGTCCATGACAAGTCCTCCTGCCACATCACCTCTGGCTTGACTCATCAGGTTTCCACCCTGAGTAAAGTAATATTGTCTTTCCCAAGTAGAGGACACAAGCCCAGTCTTACTAAAACAAGAAGTACACATAGTCTTAGTGCTGAAATCTTACAGTCTGATTATAGCTTTAAAATTTATAAGAGTGCAACAAAGGAAGAGTGTACAAACAATCATAAACCACCTTCCCAAGCCAAGATTTTTACCATTTATGTGGCCATCATACTAGACACTCCCGGTATAAAATAAAGTAAAAAGTGCATGTTTTTTTATATGCAATTAAAACTTATTTTATTCCGAAGTGAATTGAAACTTCCCAACACAGGTCCATGTTTCATTCACTGAATCAGGGGGAATTCTCAAATAGTAGCCACTCTTTCATTCATTTATCAATCCATTTAAATGTCAGTTTGTTGTGGTCATAAAATGAATAGATCATCATTAAGCCTTGAATAGTTAAACGATGTGTCAGGAACAAGTAAATGCATGTGCATGCCTATGATACATTGAATAGCACAAACACACCAGTCAATTTTTAAACATTCTTGGTACAAACGTGATTATGATAGAGTTACAACAGCTCTTATACATTGCACTGTTAAAATGACAGTGTTAACCCTTCATCGCCATACCATCTCTCTCTTGTTGCCAAGATCAAAAAACCAGAAGCTGTAACCCGAAGGGTTCCGGTAATGGCGTTTATATATGTCTTCACATAACTGAGTACCATTCCACTTCAATGTTTAAAACTTTGGGAACTACAGTATTGAGATAGTAGATCCAAAATTGTTCCCTTGGGTTCAATCGAGTAAGCCGAAGGACTTGGAAGGTAAAGTTGGTGAACAGGGGGAATTAGCCTAAAGAAAGACTGTTGTCCAAAAAGCAGTACAGTCTCTGCTCAACCAGACTGAGGCATGGAACAAGGTCCCTGAGAGCTTGGAATCTTGCTGCACCAATCCACCCATGTCCACCATCTGCTGGAGAGAGACTACAACTCACTCTAGTGATGATATTTATTTATTGTATTTATATTCCGCACATTCCAAAAGATCATGGCAGATCACAAGAGTACACACAGACATGGAGAAAAAGGCATGGCCTCTGTCTCCATCAGCTGGGGAGTAGCATAAAACCCACTTGTCTGTACTGGTCTAGCAGGATGACCAGGAAAGAAAAGTTGCTTACTTGTAACAGGTGTTCTCCATGGACAACAAAACAAACAGCCACACAAGATGGGTGATGTCATTCAAAGGTGCAGAGTTGGGTCATTCTTCTCTCAATGCCCAGAAAGTTCAACTTTGCTTTCTGAGCATGCATGGGGCTTCCACCCCCAGGTGCGAATCTCCTCAGTATTTTACCAAAGATATGTCAAATTCCCAGGGAGAAGGGAGGGTTTGTGAAGCTGTTTGTTTTTGCTATCCCTGGAAAGCATCAGTTACAAATAAGCAACTTTGCTTGCTCTGTGGACAATTACAACTAACTGCCATACAAGAACGAACTCCCCAGCTAAGGGTTGCTCTGAAAAAGTTTTGCCTTTGAATGGTTCCTTTGCAATCGTCTTATATTTTGCGAGAAGCATGTTTTGATAATTTACACATTTGTTTTTTTAGCACTCCTTATTCAAAGATATTATCTTTACCTGAGTCCTTACCCAGACAGTAATGTTTTTTTAAATTTGTATAGTGACCATATGGCAGTTTTGCAGATATCTGGACTGTTGCTGAATTGTGATGTGCCATCGATATGGTCATTGCGCTGACCTGATGCACTTTCACTGAGCATTTTCAAACCCAAAGATGGTATAACAAGAGACAACTGAATAAATCATCTAGATAGGATTTTAGACAGTGCTGGAGAGGAGCCAGCTGTCATGTTACATGTGGGCACCAACATAGGAAGTGTGAGAGGGAGGTTCTGGAAGCAAAATTTAGGCTCTTAAGTAGAAAAGGTGAAAACCAGAACCTCCAGGGTAGAATTCTCTGAAATGCTCCCTGTTCCACACGCAGGTCCCCAAAAGCAGGCAGAGCTCCGGAGACTCAATGTGTGGATGAGTCAATGGTACAAGGAAGAGGGATTCAGTTTTGTAAAGAACTGGGGAACCTTTTGGGGAAGGGGGAGTCTTTTCTGAAGGGATGGGCTTCACCTTAACCAGGGTGGAACCAGGCTGCTGGTGCTAACATTTAAAAAGGAGATAGAGCAGCTTTTAAACTAAAAAAAAAAGGGAAAACAGACAGTCGCTCAGCAGCGCATGGTTTGGAGGGAAGTATCTTCAAAGGATACTAATGAAGCATTAGAGTTAGGGCATCCCAACAAAGAGGTTTCAATAATAAGAAAACTAGTCCATGTGCCTATAAGTAAAGAATCACCCAAGCTAAAAGATTCAAAATTATCCCTGACAACTGAAAATCAGAATGTTAATACAAACCAAAAACACACTTTGAAATGTTTGTATGCTAATGCCAAAAGTCTAAGAAGTAAGATGGGAGAGTTAGATGTATAGCACTGAAAGATGACAGACTTAGTTGGCATCTCAGAGACATGGTGGAAGGAGGATAATCAATGAGATAGTGCTATACCAGAGTACAAATTATATCGCAATGATAGAGAGGAGCAAGGTGGCGCTTTATGTCCGGAATGGTATAGAATCCAACAGGATAAAGATCCTGCATGAGACTAAATGCACAATCAAATCTTTATGGGTAGAAATCCCTTGTGTTGGGGAAGAGTGTAGCGATAGGATTATACTACAGTCCACCTGGCCAACACGATAAGACAGACAGTGAAATGCAAAAAGAAATTAGGGATCTAACCAAATTAGCAGTGCAGTAATATTGGAAAGATTTCAATTACCCCAATATAGACTAGATAAAGTTCCTGAATGGAATGACAGTTTTATGGAGCAATTAGTTCAGGAACAGACAAGAGAGGCAACAATTTTAGATATAATTCTCAGTGGAGACCAGGATCTGGTGATAGAGGTCACAGTGGTGGGGACCACTTGACAACAGTGATCATA
The DNA here is from genome assembly GCF_901001135.1 of Rhinatrema bivittatum. NCBI lineage: Eukaryota > Metazoa > Chordata > Amphibia > Gymnophiona > Rhinatrematidae > Rhinatrema > Rhinatrema bivittatum. Next base: position 20,569 of record NW_021821293.1, read on the forward strand.
ACATGATCACATGCTCTAGCACTAAAAAAACTTTCAAAAGGGAAACTGACAAAAGGAGGAACATAGTTTAAAAAACAAACAAAATACAAAGATGGAGCTACAAAGGTTAAGTGTGCGCAACAGGTGTGTACATTGTTTAAAAATACCACCTTAGAAGCACAATCCAGATGTATTCCACGCATTAAAGGTGGAAGGAAGGCTCAACAATTGCTGGCATGGTTAAAAAGTGAGGTAAGAGAGGCTATTTTTTATTTATTTATTTTTGTTGAAAGAGATTTTTATATACCGGTATTAGTTGTGGACATCATATCGGTTTACATTAAACAAAATAAGCTTGGAAATTACATGATAACAGGGGAACAATGAACTGGGAGGGGGTAACAAGGAGCAGTTATGAAGAAAAGATAAACAAAAACAACTGGTACCTCAAAATGAGGAATGCATACAACACCATGTAGTAAACATCATGTGGTAAAGTCTATTCTGGATAGGCTTGTTTGAATAGTAAAGTTTTTAATTTCTTTTTGAATTTGCTCACACAGGGTTCGAGGCGCAGGTTGGGTGGCAAGGTGTTCCATAGGACGAAAACAGCAATCGAGGGGGCACGGTTGCGTACAAAAGAGAGGTGGGCTATTTTCAGTGAGGGCACAAGAAGGGTACCTTTGTTTGCAGTTCTGGTAGGGCGGGTGGACTGGGGAGCAGAGAAAGGAAGGTCTAACCATTTAGAGTTGTGGACGTGAATGGCTTTATGCACTATGGTCAAGGTTTTGTAGTGAATGTGGGAGGGGATGGTGAGCCAGTGTAGGTCTCTGAGGATGGGAGTGATGTGATCGTGTTTGCGGGAATTTGCGATGAGTCTTGCTGTGGCGTTTTGTAGCATTTGCAGTGGTTTTATTGTGGAGTATGGGAGCCCTAGGAGGAGAGCATTACAGTAATCAAGTTTAGAAGAGATGGTGGCTTGGATTACTGTGCGGAAGTCTTGGGTGTGTAAGAGAGTCCTAAGTTTTTTTTAAGTATGTTGAGTTTGAAGAAGCCAGTTTTGAGTATAGAGTTGACAGTTCTTCATGCTTAATTGGTGATCAATGAGAACTCCAAGATCCCTCACAAATGGTTGTGCTGAAAGGGGGTTAGGTGTGGGGGTGAAGGACAGTAGGGGTGAGGGGGAAGAGTGGGGGGAGATAAGCAGGAGTTCCGTTTTGTTTGTATTGAGGGCAAGATGGAGGTTGGTGAGAAAGGCATTGATGGCTGTAAGGCAGTTTTCCCAGTGCTCTAGGGCATCAGAAATGGAGTTCTGCATAGGGATGATGATCTGGACATCATCAGCGTAGAGAAAGAACTTAAGTTTGAGATCAGAGAGGAGTTGGCAGAGGGGGGTGAGGTAGACATTGAAGAGGGTGGAGGAGAGTGATGAACCTTGGGGGACTCCTTGTTGTAAGGGCTGTGGGGCAGATGTGGAATTACCAATTTGAACGGAGAGTTTTCTGTTTGAGAGGTAGGATTTGAACCAGGCCAAGGCAAGGCCTGAAATGCCGATGCTTTCTAAGCGTGTTAGTAGGTGCTGGTGGCTAATAATGTCAAAAGCTGCCAAAATATCGAGGAGGGTGAGGAGGTAGCTGTGACCTTGGCCCATACCTCTGAGGAGGTGGTCGGATAGGGAGAGGAGTAGTGATTCAGTATTGAAGTATTTCCGGAAACCAAACTGAGATGCACGGAGGATCGCATGATTTTCAAGATAGTCCATGAGTTGTGAGTTAACAACTCTTTCCATTAGCTTGGCAATGAAAGGGAGGTTGGAGATTGGGCAGAAGTTGGAGGGGTCTTTCGGGTCAAGGGAGGGTTTCGACTACGGTGTGTTTGAGTTTGTCTGGGACAGACCCATGGGCGAGTGAGCAGTTGATATGTGCTATAGCTCTGACTATGGCGTTGGGGATGGCAAGTAAGGCTTTGGAGGGAATGGTGTCATTGGGATGAGAGGAGGGTTGATCTTTTAGCCAAAAGATCTTCATTCAAAAATTGGAAGACGGATCCATCAGAGGAAAATAGGATAAAGCATAAGCATTGGCAAGTTAAATGTAAGACATTGATAAGATAGGCTAAGAGAGAATTTGAAAAGGAGTTGGCCATATAGGCAAAAACTCATAATAAAAACTTTTAAATATATCGAAGCAGAAAGCCAACAAGGGAGTCGGTTGGATGATCAGATAATCAAGGGGTTAAAGGGGCACTTAGGGAAGATAAGGCCATTACGGAAAGACTAAATTAATTTTTTCTTCAGTGTTTACTGAAGAGGATGTTGGGGAGATACTCATTCCAAAGAGTTTTCAATGGTGATGACTCAGATGAACTGAACTAAATTATGGTGAACCTGGAAGATGTAGTAGGCCAAATTGACAAACTGAAGAGTAGTAAATCGCCTGGAACGGATGGTATACACCCCAGGGTTCTGAAAGATCTCAAAAATGAAATTTCAGACCTATTAGCAAAAATTTGTAACCTATCATTAAAATCATCTATTGTACCTAAAGACTGGAGAGTGGCCAACGTAACTCCGATATTTTAAAAGGGCTCCAGTAGAGGTCTGAGAATCTATAGACCAGTGAGCCTGACTTCAGTACCAGGAAAAATCATGGAAATGGTTATACAGAATAAAATCACAGAACATTTCGATAGCCATGGATTAATGGAACACAGCCAGCATGGATTTACCCAAGGGAAGTCTTGCCTCACCAATCTCCTACATTTTTATGAAGGGGTGAATAAACATGTGGACAAAGATGAACCAGTACATGTAGGGGTAGATTTTAAAAAAGGAGCGCGATCACGGAGTTTTGTTCGCGCAGCAGGCGCAAACAAAAGTACGCTGGATTTTATAAGATACGCGCATAGCCGCACGTATCTTATAAAATCCTGGATCGGCACGCGCAAGGCTGCCGATTTTGGGCAGCCTGTGCGCACCGAGCCGCGCAGCCTGCCTCCATTCCCTCCGAGGCCGCTCCGAAATCGGAGCGGCCTTGGAGGGAACTTTCTTTCGCCCTCCCCTCACCTTCCCCTCCCTTCCCCTACCCCTATCTAAACCCCCCCCCTTACCTTTGTCCCTCGATTTACGCCTGCCTGAAGCAGATGTAAATCTATGCGCGCCAGCGGACTGCTGGCGCGCCGTCATCCAACCCGGGGGCTGGTCCGGAGGCCTCGACCATGCCCCTGGGCCGGCGCCACGCCCCTTGTCCCGCCCCCAAAACGCCGCGTCATTCGGCACCGCCCCTGACACGCCCCCTTAAAAAAAAACCCGGGACTTACGCGCGTCCCAGGGCTCTGTGTGCACCAGCTGCCTATGCAAAATAGGCGCGCCGGCGCGCGAGGGCCCTGATCGCGTAAATCCGGGCGGATTTACGCGAGCAGGGCATTTAAAATCCACCCGGTAGTGTATTTGAATTTTCAGAAGGCGTTCAACAAAGTCCCTCATGAGTGGCTTCTAAGGAAACTAAAAAGTCATGGGACAGGAGGAGATATCCTTTTGTGGATTGCAAACTGGTAAAAGACAGGAAACAGAGAGTAGGATTAACTGGTCTGTTTTCACAATGGAAAAAGGTAAAACAATGGAGTGCCTCAGGAATCTGTACTAGGACCAGTGCTTTTTAATATATTTATAAATAATATGGAAAGGGGCACAACGAATGAGGTGCTTAAATTTGCAGATGACACAAAATTATTCAGAGTAGTTAAATCTCAAGTGGATTGTGATAAATTGCAGGAGGATCTTGTGATTGGGTGTCCGAATGGCAGATGAAATTTAATGTGGACAAGTGCAAGGTGATGCATATAGGGAAAAATAACCCTTGCTGTGGTTACACGATGTTAGGTTCCACATTAGGAATTACCACCCAGGAAAGAAAAAGATCTAGGCATCATAATGGACAATATATTGAAATCGCTGACTCAGTGTGCTGTGGTGATCAAAAAAAGCAAACAATGTTAGGAATTATTAGGAAGGGAATGGCAAATAAAATAGTAATGTCATAATGCTTCTGTATCGCTCCATAGTGAGACAGCACCTTGTGTGCATTTCTGGTCGCTGCATCTAAAAAAAAAAAAAAGATATAGTTGCACTGGAGAAAGTACAGAGAAGGGCGACCAAAATGATAAAGGGGATGGAGGAAAGGCTAAAGAGGTTAGGGCTGTTCAGCTTGGCGAAGAGATGGCTGAGGGGGGGATATGATAGAGGTCTACAAAATCATGAAAGGTCTTGAATGGGTAAATGTGAATTGGTTATTTATTCTTTCAAATAATACAAGGACTAGGGGGCACTCCATAAAGTTAGCAAGTAGCTCATTTAAAATAAATCGTAGAAAATTCTCTCACACTCATCGCATAATAAAGCTCTGGAATTCATTGCTAGAGGATATGGTTACAGCAGTTTGTGTAGCTGGGTTTAAAAAAGGTTTATTTATTTATATTTATTTCAAATTTTTATATACCGGCATTCGAGACAGCAGTCACATCATGCTGGTTCACATAAAACAGGGGTGCATAGTAAACATAACTATAACAATGGTGCTGAAAAGGCAGTTACATATAACAGGGTGATAAGAACTTGGCTTAGAAGAGAAAGGACAGGTTATTAATTCATTTATTGTATAAGTTCCTAGAGTAAGGTTTGTATAAACTTATACAAACCTTGGGTAAGGTTTGTATAAGTTCCTAGAGCAGAAGTCCATAAACTGATATTAATCAATGAGAATTAATAGCTTGGGATCTACTCATGTAATGTTTGGGTACTTGCCAGCGTAATGGGAGATATGTCCCATTACGACAGCTAAAAAGGAATGGAACACAGAAGAGGGCTGAGTTAGACCAGAGCTCAGTCATGCGAGGGGAGGACTACAACAACTCCCAGAGGGCAAAGGGGCTGAAGTAAGAGGAAGCTGAACAAGGCCAGGAACCAGGTGCTCCACTGTCCTCCTCCTCCTGCCACTCCCACCAGGTAGCAACTAATAACTAACGGCAGCAGTAAGCCCTGGTGGATTGTTGGAGTGGAGTAGGAAAACACTAAGGTATGTGTGTGTTTGAAACATGTTCTCTTCAGCTTTTGGATTTTCCTTCAGAAGGGAAGGTAGCAATCCGCCTCAGCTCTTGGTCTCCTTCGATGAGCTTGTGTGCTCATACTTGAGTTGAAGTTCTTAGCAAACTAGCATCCTCGGGGACTTATATCCATAAGGGCTCAGCTCAAAGAGTCATGATCTGGTACCAGGCATTTCAGACAAAAGGAATATAAATCTAATTTGAACATTTTAAATCCATACTATTGACATTTTTGAATGGACTTTTCCCTTTCTTTCCTGTAGATACGCTGAGAAATAGTGGTGACGCTGAGAGAGAGATGATTTCAGACTGTTCGCTGTAGCAGACAAAAACAAACGGAGGAGACTCACATGCGGGGATAGTAACACATGCTCAGAAAGTAAATTTGAACTTTATGGGCTTTAAGAGAAAAATGATCTGATGGCCCTGGATGACATCACAAATCTTGTGTGGCAGTTTGCTGTGCTTGTCCATGGAGAAAGCAGCATATTCTTTACCATAATATTCATGAGAATACAGATTTCGGCATTGTAAAGAAAACTGAAAATGCCAGAACTTTGCTTATGTTTGCTTCCAGCTAAGCTCATCACAACAAGGTGCAAAAATACTTAGAACAAACATAACTGACATTAATTTAGTATCATTACACGAGTAATTTTGCAGAAGCAGTGTAATACAGAACAGAAATGTGACACTTACTTCCTCATGTTAAGATAACCAGCCTTTCTGGTTAAGTTTCGATTGACAGGAAGTTTCTTGGGATCTGGATCAGGTAAATACAGCGGATCACTGGCTACTTCTAGGTCCTGTATAGTTTGCTGCATGGTCTCAACTTCACTATCCATTTCTCGGCGAACGCTGTTAAGAAAGAATACAGTGAAACCACACCGCTAACAGTCTATACAATAGAAACCAATAAATGACTGGTCGATGCTCCCTTCAAACTAGCATTAATGAAGATGGTTTCTAACACTAATGCCAACTGTAAGCACTTCCAGGACTGATACACTACAGATATCCACAAAAGGTCCATATTCAAGACAGCTGACCATGCCAATCAACATATGATATGAACTGCTAACTGGGTCATTCATCAAGATGCATTAGGGCTCTAATACACGTTATATTGCGTATATTGTGCACTATCACAGCGATAGTGTGCGATATTTTGCATTTCCCCGCCCAGATACCCTTATTACAATGACTTCTTTGCATATGATTTACATGCCTGAATAATGCAAATACGGTCATTATAAGCAATTTGATGCTAATATTTTCTCAAGGCTAACCAGAAGGTGGTCAGCCACTACAAAATAACACCTCCTCCTAGGGAAGCATTTGATGTGCAGTGGGAGGCCTGGGACCCTAATGCGGGTCCCAAGACTCCCTTCACACATTTAAAAAAGCCATTTAAAAAAATAAATAAATAAAATAAAAAACAGACCACGGCCAAACGGGGAGGTTGAGCGGGGTCAATGCTGATCTCTGTTTCAACCTAGAGCCACTAGTTGAGATGGGCCCAACTCCCCAGAAATGAAAAATAAATGCAAATGTGTGTGAGGCAGCAGCCCCCCCCCCCCCAAACTGTCAAACAAAACACCCACACCCCCAGGCAGCTCAAGTCCCCAGCCACCCAAAGTGTCAATTCACCCACCCCCCAAAAAGGCTCAAGCCCCCCACACCTTATCTTTGGATAAAGCAAGGTCAGGTTGGCGCCATTTTTGGAAAATAGAAACATAGAAACATAGAAGTGACGGCAGAAGATGACCAAACGGCCCATCCATTCTTCCCAGCAAGCTTTCACACCTATTTGTTTTCATACTTATCTGTTACTCTGACCGCTGATGTCAGGGCCCTTATTGGTAACTTTTTGGTTCCAATTCCCTTCCACCCCCACCATCGATGTAGACAGCAGTGCTGGAGGTGATTCTAAGTGAAGTATCTAGCTAATTGGTTTGGGGTAGTAACCGCCATAATAAGCAAGCTACTCCCGTTTGTTTACCCTGCCTGTGCAATTCAGTCCTCGTTGGTTGTCTGAACATAAGAACATAAGAAAATGCCATACTGGGTCAGACCAAGGGTCCATCAAGCCCAGCATCCTGTTTCCAACAGTGGCCAATCCAGGCCATAAGAACCTGGCAAGTACCCAAAAACTAAGTCTATTCCATGTAACCATTGCTAATGGCAGTGGCTATTCTCTAAGTGAACTTAATAGCAGGTAATGGACTTCTCCTCCAAGAACTTATCCAATCCTTTTTTAAACACAGCTATACTAACTGCACGAACCACATTCTCTGGCAACAAATTCCAGAGCTTAATTGTGCGTTGAGTAAAAAAGAACTTTCTCCGATTAGTTTTAAATGTGCCCCATGCTAACTTCATGGAGTGTTCCCTAGTCTTTCTACTATCCGAAAGAGTAAATAACCGATTCACATCTACCCGTTCTAGACCTCTCATGATTTTAAACACCTCTATCATATCCCCCCTCAGTCGTCTCTTCTCCAAGCTGAAAAGTCCTAACCTCTTTAGTCTTTCCTCATAGGGGAGTTGTTCCATTCCCCTTATCATTTTGGTAGCCCTTCTCTGTACCTTCTCCATCGCAATTATATCTTTTTTGAGATGCGGCGACCAGAATTGTACACAGTATTCAAGGTGCGGTCTCACCATGGAGCGATACAGAGGCATTATGACATTTTCCGTTTTATTCATCATTCCTTTTCTAATAATTCCCAACATTCTGTTTGCTTTTTTGACTGCCGCAGCACACTGAACCGACGATTTCAATGTGTTATCCACTATGACACCTAGATCTCTTTCTTGGGTTGTAGCACCTAATATGGAACCCAACATCGTGTAATTATAGCATGGGTTATTTTTCCCTATATGCATCACCTTGCACTTATCCACATTAAATTTCATCTGCCATTTGGATGCCCAATTTTCCAATCTCACAAGGTCTTCCTGCAATTTATCACAATCTGCTTGTGATTTAACTACTCTGAACAATTTTGTGTCATCTGCAAATTTGATTATCTCACTCGTCGTATTTCTTTCCAGATCATTTATAAATATATTGAACAGTAAGGGTCCCAATACAGATCCCTGAGGCACTCCACTGTCCACTCCCTTCCACTGAGAAAATTGCCCATTTAATCCTACTCTCTGTTTCCTGTCTTTTAGCCAGTTTGCAATCCACGAAAGGACATCGCCACCTATCCCATGACTTTTTACTTTTCCTAGAAGCCTCTCATGAGGAACTTTGTCAAACGCCTTCTGAAAATCCAAGTATACTATATCTACCGGTTCACCTTTATCCACATGTTTATTAACTCCTTCAAAAAAGTGAAGCAGATTTGTGAGGCAAGACTTGCCCTGGGTAAAGCCATGCTGACTTTGTTCCATTAAACCATGTCTTTCTATATGTTCTGTGATTTTGATGTTTAGAACACTTTCCACTATTTTTCCTGGCACTGAATCCTCTTTTCTTCATTCCCCCCTGTTGTTGAAGCAGTGAGCTGCGCTGGATATGTATTCCAAGTGAAGTATCATGCTTAATTGATTCGGGGTAGTAGCCGCCGTAACAAGCAAGCTACACCCATGCTTATTTGTTTACCCAGATTATGTAATTCATTCCTTGTTGGTTGATGCTGAATATAAATCATCTTTTCTTCATTCTCTCTGCCGTTGAATCAGAGAGCTATGCTGGATGTGCACTGAAAGTGAAGTATCAGGCTTATTTGTTTTGGGGTAGTAACCGCCGTAACAAGCAAGCTACTCCCCCTGCTTTTTTGTGGATGCAAATCCTTTTTTCCATATTTCCTCTTGCTGTTGAAGCATAGAGCAATGTTGGAGTCGCATTAACTGTGTGTATGTTAATTGAATAAGGATATTAATCTCCAGGTAGTAGCTGTCATTCCTGCAAGCAAGCCAACCCCTTGTCTCTTCTCTTCATTCACATCCTCTAGACTTTATGGATCCACAGTGTTTATCCCACGCCCCTTTGAAATCCTTCACAGTTTTGGTCTTCACCACTTCCTCCGGAAGGGCATTCTAGGCATCCACCACCCTCTCCGTGAAGAAATACTTCCTGACATTGGTTCTGTGTCTTCCTCCCTGGAGTTTTAAATCGTGACCCCAGGTTCTGCTGATTTTTTTGCAATGGAAAAGGTTTGTCATTGTCTTTGGATCATTAAAACCTTTCAAGAATCTGAAAGTTTGAATCATATCACCCCTGCTCATCCTTTCCTCCAGGGTATACATATTTAGATTCTTCAATTTCTCCTCATAAGTCATTCGATGAAGACCCTCCACCTTTTTGGTCGCCCTTCTCTGGACTGCCTCCATCCTGTCTCTGTCCCTTCGGAGATACGGTCTCCAGAACTGAACACAGTACTCCAGGTGAGGCCTCACCATGGACCTGTACAAGGGGATTATCACTTCCCTTTTCTTACTCGATATTCCTCTCTCTATGCAGCCCAGCATTCTTCTGGCTTTAGCTATCGCCTTGTCACATTGTTTCGCCGACTTCAGATTATTAGAGACTATCACCCCAAGGTCTCTCTCCTGCTCTGTACATATCAGACCTTCTCCCCCCATCGAATACAGTTCTTTCGGATTTCCACACCCCATGTGCATGACTCTGCACTTCTTGGCATTGAATCTCAGCTGCCATATCTTCGACCATTCTTCCAGCTTCCTTAAACCCCGTCTCATTCTCTCCACTCCTTCCAGCGTGCCCACTCTGTTGCAGATCTTACTGTCATCCGCAAAAAGACAAACCTTACCTTCTATCCCATCTGCAATGTCGCTCACAAAGATATTGAACAGGACCGGTCCCAACACAATCCCTGCGGCACTCCGCTTAACACCGCTCTCTCTTCAGAGTAAGTTCCATTTACCATCACACATTGTTTTCTGTCCGTCAACCAGTTTGCAATCCAGGTCACCACCTCGGCACTCACTCCTAAGCTTCTCAATGGTGCTGACCAGAACGGGTGCAAGGGTGCACCCATCCCCAACATGGGAGCCAGGATAAGGTAGGGAAACAAGAGCAGGGGTTATATTTGGGGGGGGGGGCCGCCATGTGCATATTTGCACTTATTTTTCATTTTGGGGGAGTTGGGGCTCTATTGACCGGTGGCCCCGTGTTGAAATGGGGGTCTGCACCAATCCCCATTTAACCTCCCCATTTGGCCATGGTTTTTTGGGGGGAAAGGGGCCAGTGACCCTTTAAAACTATGGCGGTCCCTGAGGTTGGGGCCACCGTCGCATTAAAGGGCCACTCACAGCGTTTGGCCACAATACATAAGAACACGCTAGATAGCTGCGATGCATTTTCAGGGGAGGGGCCCCATTATTGCGACGACACCCCCATCCATACACACACAATAGTGGGGCCTTTCCTGCAAAAAACATCACGATTTGATAAATCTAAAAGTAAAACATCACAGGTGCCACTCTCTGGTTTGGACACAGCAATCCATCAGTTATCACAAGGGAGGTATCATGTGACCTACCATGCCTGTGATTTCTTAGCTCATAGTACTTAAACTGCATATTTGTACAGCTCATTACATTCCAAACTATTTTAATTACTTTTCCAAAATGAGAAAAATCTAGCATAGAATGCACCTTTAATAGCAGTCACAAGAATTACATTTTCATGCACTTTTCACTATTTAAACAATTAATTATGAAAAATACACAGCGATCATCAAGATTCACCAATAGAACTTCAGGAAAAGTATTTTATTGCAAGGAAACAGACTGAGCATATCCTTGTATTATTTGAGACTAGCTGAAACCTGCACAAAATGTGAACTCAAATTAATGTCTTTACTGCAACTTTTGTAAATAGAGGATTTATAGTTATTCTTTCATTGAAGACTACTAGAATCAGAACTTCAGGGGAGGATACAGAATGTGAAGGGGGTGAGGTGTCCCTCCCTTGGCTCCAGTCCTGTTCCCCTCACATCCCCATCTCAATTCCCCCTAAATCCATTTTCTCTCCCTTTCAACCTCCATCCCAGGCACCCTTTTAAATACATACCCACCTCTGGCCCACTCTGCTGCAGCCTAACATTACCAAAGCTGCAACCTGACTCTACATGTGTGTCCTGCAGCCCAGCTCAGTATGTGCTCGCATATTCAAGACAAACAAAAAACAGCCTCTACAAATATACTCAGTTTTTGTTTTGACAGATGTGAGAGGCTGCAGTACCAGTAGTGGACACAAGGTGTCAGTATTTGCTAGCCAAACACCAACCGAGTACTATTATAATAGAAGTAAAGTAGGCAACTGCAGGGTGGAGGAAGAGCTGAGCTAAAACAAGTAAAGTCATTGCCCCAATTTAAGTAATAAAGCAGAATTCAATAAAATCTCTCAGCAATGATTTACCTACCATGCCCAGTCACTGAAATGTGCATGACCTGGTCAGTATGACCTCTCAAGGCAGTCCTCTCCCCCCATGCTTGAGGTGGAAGTTCAGTACAGGGGTGAATCCCAATTATATGATCCACAAACTAAAATCCGAGATTATAATCACCAAAAGGAATTACATATAACTAGATGGGAGATTATTAGATCATAATCTAAGGTCACATAATTAGGAGTAACCCATCTCTTCTTCACTCATACCTGATTAGAAATTTAAAATAAACTTGTATTTTACAAAGTCATAAAACAATAAAACAGTGTATAAAGTTTTTTTTTTTAAAGACTTAACTGTTTTGCTGCACCACCTGTTACTTTTCAGATCTCAACTAGCAAGGTGCCTTGCTTCAATGGCTGAGGAAGTTCTGTAGTGATCCTGAACCCCCATTTCTTACACAATACAATTCGGTACAGCCACTGGGCCATTTTAAACAAAAAATAAAAGCACAATGTAGAACATTTACAGCAAGAAAAAATGCTCTGAGTTTTAGCTGCATAATTGAAATTCATCTCCAATTTGGAAAACAAATACATGGCTTGAGGAAAAAAAAAGCTCTAACTTACTTTTGTACACTTGTTCCAATGTTTGCCAAAAACTCTTCCAGCTGAGAAGTAAGATTTTCAGATCCCATCTTAAAGAAACTTATCTAAAATAAACACCCATTAAAATGCTTATAATTTCACACTTTAGAAATTAAGTCACCTGCTTATTTTTTTTATGAAGTATTAACACAGCAATTATATCATTGTCCAAAAAAATCCAAATAGGTGTACAAATATGCATTTCATTTCTGCCTGATAAAAGGTATATATATACAATATTTGAATACTATCATGAAATAGATTTAGAACTGCAGAACCCAATTAGAATTAGTAATGTTGTACGATGATCCAGAAGACCAATGTCATTTCACTGTACTTTAGGAAACGAAGTATTATGAAAGACAAAAAAAGCTTAAATCATGATGTACTGAGGTAATTGTTAGAAATCCAAACAAATGGAGAAATTACTTGCCTAAAATTTCGTTTTCCTTAGTGCAGACAGATGGACTCAGGGCCAATGGGTTATGTGCTCCCCTGCTAGTAGATGGAGATGGAATCAGGTTTCAAAGCTGGCTTCATCTTAGATACACCCCTGCAGTGACCTCAGCACTCCAGTATTCTTTTCAAAAGTCATTGTGGACAAGCTTTGAAAAACTTGATTACAAATTTGATTAAAACTTGATTACAAATGGACAACTAACTGTACTCAACCAAACATAAGCGCTGAATCCCAGCAAGATTATAGATGCCCTGGATCTACGGAATTGGGTGACAGCTTACCTGTAACCTGTTGGAATCTAGATTCACCTCATGGGTGATTCCTTGGCACCATTTTTGGGGAGCTGTGGGCGGGATGCTGAGTCCATCTGTCTACACGAAGGAAAACGAAATTATCAGGTAAGTAACTCCATTTCCTAGATTGTAGACAGATGGACTCAGGACCAATGGGATGTACAAAAGCTACTCCTGAACGGGACGGGAAGCTGTCCGCAATCCAGTAAGCATCGTCCTTGCAAAGGTTGCATCCTCTTGGGCCCGAACGTCCAGGCAATAGAACCTGGAGAAGGTGTGCAGGGAAGACCAGGTCGCTGCTCGGCAGATGTCAACAGGAGACAGTAGCTTAGCTTCCGCCCAGGATACTGCCTGGGCCCTAGTGGAATGAGCTTTAACATGAAAGGGTACTGGCTTTCTTGTCTCTACATAAGCTCCCGTGATCACCTATGGTAGCCCGCAAAGCTGCCTCACCTTGTTTCCTTCCACCGTGAAGAACAAACAAGTGGTCCATCTTGTGCACCAGTTCAGATGGACTGAATCAAATCACGGTGAACCTAGAAGATGTGGTAGGCCTGATTGACAAACTGAAGAGTAGTAAATCACCCAGACTGGATGGTATACACCCCAGAGTTCTGAAGGAACTAAAAAATGAAATTTCAGACCTATTAGTAAAAATTTGTAACCTATCATTAAAATCATCCATTGTACCTGAAGACTGGAGGATAGCAAATGTAACCCCAATATTTAAAAAGGGCTCCAGGAGCGATCCGGGAAACTACAGACCGATTAGCCTGACGTCAGTGCCAGGAAAAATAGTGGAAAGTGTTCTAAACATCAAAATCACAGAACAAATAGAAAGACATGGTTTAATGGAACAAAGTCAGCATGGCTTTACCCAGGGCAAGTCTTGCCTCACAAATCTGCTTCACTTTTTTGAAGGAGTTAATAAACATGTGGATAAAGGTGAACCGGTAGATATAGTGTACTTGGATTTTCAGAAGGTGTTTGACAAAGTTCCTCATGAGAGGCTTCTAGGAAAAGTAAAAAGTCATGGGATAGGTGGCGATATCCTTTCGTGGATTGCAAACTGGCTAAAAGACAAGAACAGAGAGTAGGATTAAATGGACAATTTTCTCAGTGGAAGGGAGTGGACAGTGGAGTGCCTCAGGGATCTGTATTGGGACCCTTACTTTTCAATATATTTATAAATGATCTGGAAAGAAATACGACGAGTGAGATAATCAAATTTGCAGATGACACAAAATTGTTCAGAGTAGTTAAATCACAAGCAGATTGTGATAAATTGCAGGAAGACCTTGTGAGACTGGATAATTGGGCATCCAAGGCGTACACAGCAGGTCTTCCTCTGGCCAGGCCTGAATAAAGGCGTCAATCCCCAGGGATAGTTGATCTCTTCTACGACTGAAGAATCGGGAGATATAGGAACTTGCCTACCGGCCACTCCTGCACAAGAGCAATGATGCCCAAGGACTTTTGATGTCTCCTGCAACTGAAGAAGTGAGGAACTTTCGCATTGTGAGATGTCACCAACAGGGCTAAAACGGGAGGTGGCAGCAGTCCACTCTGAGTTGAAACGCCTTGCTTGACAATTCCCATTCTCCTGGGTCCAGACTCTGTCTGCTGAGGAAGTCTGCTCTTACACTGTCTTTTCCTGCAATGTGGGAGGCTGAGAACTGAAGATGCACTTCCACCCATTCCATGCGTTGGGATATTTCCCACTACACATGCTAGCTCTTGATTCCTCCCTGGCGATTAACATAAGCCACTGTCGTTGCATTGTCTGCCATTACTCAATCAACTTACTTAATCAAATTACTCAATCATCGCACCCAACCGTTCAACAACCCAACACAACCCCAGCAGCGCTCAACTCCTTTGAGCCCACGTCCACCTTAGAAATAGAGAACATCCTTAAGAAGATAAAACCATCGTCTCATCCTTTAGATCACATTCCGTCCAACCTGCTGAGTTCGATCCCTAACATTGCCAAACCCGTTGCAGACATCAACTGCTCTCTCGCACAAGGCCAAGTCCCTAACCAACTCAAGTTGGCAATGCTCAAGCATCTCCTCAAAAAACCCAACCTTCCCACCACAGACCCAGCTAACTTTAGACCCATAGCAAACCTTCCAATGATTGCCAAAAATATGGAGAAAGTTGTAAACAGACAACTTTCAGAATTGCTTGACGAAAATAACATCCTCACCACAAACCAATTTGGTTTCCGTAAGAACCAGAACACCGAATCGCTATTAGCCCCACTAGCAGACACTATTATCTTTAATCTGGAAAAAGGCCAGCCTTGCCTCCTTGCACTTCTGGATCTCTCCTCAGCGTTCGACACTGTGAACCACATGTGCCTCCTTCAGCGTCTCACCGACATTGGCATCACAGGAGCAGCATTCAACTGGTTCAAATCGTTTCTCGAGAACAGATATTATAAGGTCAAAATAAACAGTAAAGAGTCCCACCCCATTGAATCCAAGATGGGGGTACCGCAAGGATCATCCCTTTCACCCACTCTTTTCAATATCTATCTTCTCCCGCTCTGTCATTTACTTACCAACCTCAAGCTTAATCACTTCCTATACGCGGATGACATACAAATTCTCATCCCTATAGCGGAATCTCTACACAAAACTATGTCATATTGGAATAATTGCCTCTCAGCAATCAACAACCTACTCGCCAGCCTCAACTTGGTTTTAAACACAAACAAAACTGAAATCCTCCTTATTGCTCCTGAAAATTATGTCCCACCCACCTCTCCAACTGCCAGCCAAAGTCATGACACCTCCATGAACCTAACTTCGCCTCAAGTAAGAGGCCTGGGTGTACTTCTAGACAACAGACTCAGCCTCAACAAGTTCGTAAATAACACCACAAAAGAATGTTTCTTTAAATTACAAGTATTAAAGAAACTAAAGCCTCTACTACTCTACAGAGACTTCCGTATGGTGCTACAATCAATCATACTCCCGAAACTGGACTACTGCAATTCTCTCCTTCTGGACCTTCCCGCTTGCACCACCAAACCACTTCAGATGGTCCTGAACGCCACGGACAGAATACTCACAAACGCCAAAAAAAGGGATCATATCACCCCAATCCTCCAGCATCTCCATTGGCTTCCGATTAAATACAGGATTCACTTTAAAACTATTATGATGATACACAAGGCCCTACATAACATCTCTCCTCTCAACTTAACTTTTCAACTGCAGCTACACACCTCCAAGAAACCGACTAGAAGTGCGTACAAGAACATGCTAATCACCCAGCCGGCAAAAACCTCCCTGAGGAAACGCGCACTATCCACAGCGGGCCCTACACTCTGGAACTCGATACCCCCAGACCTTCGACTTGAACCTTGCCATAGTACTTTCAAAAAGAAACTTAAGACTTAGTTCTTCACACAAGCATTCCCGGAGAGCTAAGAGCAGGAAGAATGACATTATCAGCATAGTCGTTGTCCCCCAGCCCTTTCTGTACATAAGTTCCTGAAGAGTTAGTTATTGATATTTAAATAATCATGAATGTTCACTGTAAGCTCCACTAAGTTCCTCTTTGCGCCTTCATGTTTTTGTTAATTGTTAAATGTTTCAATGTAAACTGCCAACGAGGCGACAGTTTCTTCATTGTAAACCGGTGTGATATGTATACTTTACAGGAACATCGGTATATAAAAATAATAAATAAATAAATTATCCAGACCATTCGACCCTGCAATTGGTCGATAAATATCAACCATATGGCTCGAGCTTCCAGCCAACTGATGCTCCAAAGAGACTCTTCTGTACTCCAGTACCCTTGTGCTGTCAACTCCTGACAGTGAGCACCCCAACCCTGGAGGCTCGAATCCGTTTTGAGTACTAGCTAGTCTAGTGATCGTAGGGAAACTCCCTTCCTTAGATGGTCCACTTGAAACCACCACTGCACTTGTACGCTGATCTCCACTGGTAGGTGAAGCCGTATCGAATAGTCTTGAGACTGAACTCCAACGAGCCAGCAGAGTGCGCATATGTGCCCTTGCCGATGTAACTACCTCTAGGGTGGCCGCCATCTACCCGAGCACCTATAGATAAGACCACACTGTTGGACGTATTGTTTCTGACAATAGTTGCACCTACACAGCAGCTTCTCAATGCAGCCCTCCGACAGGAACACCCAGCCTTGCTTCGGGTCAAACCGAAAACTGAGATACTCCAGTGTCTGGGATGGCTGTAAATTGCTCTTGGGCAAGTTTGTCACCCAATCTAGTTCCTGTAGCAAGGAGATAATCTTGCAGGAGACCCAAAAGTTCTCTTCCAGACTCTTGGCCCAAATCAGCCAATTGTCTAAGTCAGAGCTTTCCAAACTTTTCATGTTGGTGACACACTTTTTAGACAAACATAATTTCACGACACGGTAATTCAGTCTACTAGTAAACCAGAGGTTAAAGGTTAAACGAACGAAACATATTTTGACAATTTATGTATGTTTCCTTAAATATATACATAAATAAAATGTTTCACGACACAACCTATCTCATGAAAACCTTAAATTTATATTAAAAATATATATTCCAAGATTCATGTTATTGTTATAATTTATGAGAAACAATAATAAAACAAATTGTCTGTCCCCCACACACTCATCTCTCTCCTCCCCCCCAGCACATGTCTGGCCCCCACAAGCACATGTCTGTCCCCCCAGCACGTTTGCCCCCCACTCACTCATCTCTCTCCCCCCAGCACATGTCTGGCCCCCACACTCATGTACCTCGTCTTTTTGATTGTTGCCAGTTAAGTGCTTCACTCCCTTCCATGATCACCAGACACTGCTGCTTGCAGTCAGTACTCCTCATGGCCAGGCCTCATCGACAGCAGCAGCCAATGCAAGGATGGCTGGGCTTGTTCCACCCACCAAGCCCCCCAAAAAAACACGATTGACAGCAAAAATCACCCAATAATAAGCAACCCATAAACTGAAAAAAAAAAGTGAATCTCTAGAAAAAAAAAAAGCCCAAACTCGCATCAGAGTTGACCGGGCTTGCGCGACACACCTGCACACTGCAGGCGACACACTAACGTGTCCCGACACACAGTTTGGAAAGCTCTGGTCTAAGTATAGGTGAACCAGAAAGCCATCCTCTCTCAACAAGGCCTTAACCACCACCATAACCTTGGAAAAGATTCTGGGTGCGATGGTCAATCCAAAAAGGTAGTGCTCAAAACTGATGTTGTTGCCCCAAAACAGGGAAACGCAGAAACCTTTTTGTTGCTCCAGACAGATGGGATATGAAGGTATGCCTCTGACAAATCCAGAGTCGTCAGAAACTCCTGACTGTACTGCCATCATCACTGAGCATAAGCTTTCCATGCGAAAACAAGTCACCCACAAATGACTGTTGACGCCCTTGAGATCTAGGATGGGGCAAAAGGAGCCCTCTTCTTGGGCATAATGAAATAAATGGAATATTAGCCCATATTTTCTTGTGACATGGGCACTGGAACAGCCCGCAGGCTGAGGAGCCTTGACAACATACACTCCACTGCTAGTCTCTTCTGCGAAGAGTTGCAAGGAGACACCATGAAAATGTCCCGAGGGACACTGAGAAACTCCAGAGCCATCTCTTATCACCTCCAGAACCCACTGGTCTGACATGATCTCGACCCTCCTGCGATAAAAGAGAGGCAACCCCCTATCTCCTGTTCCCAGGGGTGGGTCGGCTGGGTTCACCGAGAGGCTCGGGAGGCCCCACTACCCGAGCCTGCACCCCTTCTGGGCTACCTGAGATGAAAGGACTGAGACCTACCCAAAGCCAGAGTCCTCTGAGAAGCCGCTCCTCTGTAGGATCAAAAGTGTCTGAAATCCCTAGCACGACCTCTTGTACCGAAGGAACGCAGCATCTGCTTCTTATGCTTTGGTAACTGAGGAACCTGGGCTTCACCCCACTTATTGGCCATTTTTACCAGCTCACTCCCAAACAAGAGTGATCCCTTAAAAGGCAATTTCATAAGATTAGACTTCAAAATTGTATCGGCTGACCAATTCCTGAGTCATAGCTGATGCCTGGCCACTATTACCAAAGCCATTCCTCTGGCCAAACTGCGGACCAAATCGCAGCACAGATCTGCCAAAAACACGGCTGCCGATTCCATGACTGCCCTGGAATTCACACCAGATTCAACGACTTCTTGAGAGAGAAGTAAACAAGAGCAAGCCAACAGGGAGCAACAAGAAGCCATCTGCAAATTCATTGCCATCGCTTCAAAGGCCTGCTTAAGGATGGCCTCAATTCTTCTATCTTGTGCATCCTTCAAGGCTGCTCCCCCTTCTATGGGGATAGTCGTTCGCTTGGTGACAGCACAAACAAGTGCATCTATTTTCTGAAAGCACAATTGCTCTCTCGCAGTCAGATTCAGGGGGTACAGCCCTTCCAAGGCTCATTCCCCTTTAAAATAAGCTTCCGAGGCAGCCCATTCAAGATCGACCAATTCTTCAATAGCCTCCATAATAGGAAATGAATGAGGCTTTACGCAAAGAAATCAAAAAATAGGATCTTTCTTTGGCTTAGACATGGAATCAGTCCCCGGTACCCCCAGCATCTTCAATGTCTGGGAAATCAAAGCCGGTAACTCATCTCTATGAAAGAAACGCAACATAGTCTATATGGCTCCAGCCCCGGAGAAATTTCCCCATCCTCCAGGGAGTAAGGATTGGCTTCATCATCCATGACATCCAGGTCCATATTGGAGTGATCCACAGCAAGTCTAGACATACTCAGATGCTTATCCGCAGCCTGCAATCCTGATCTGTTAAGACTGGCTGGGGCCTTCAACTGTGCCTGAAATAAAGGACTGCAGCCCTTGAAAACAATTCCACCCAAGAAAAGGAAGAGGGGTCCATGCCAAAACCAGGGGGCGTCAGTCTTGCGCCCACTGAACTACTTTCCCCTGCTGACAAACCAGGTAGAGGAGCCCCAAATTCAGATGAAACCTCTGGCAGCTATTTTTCCATTCCCTTATTATGCCAGGCTTAGTAAAACAAGAAGGGGACAATTCTTCCTGAGCCTCCAAACAGTGCCGACTTAAAATTAGAGGAGATGCCAGACTGAGGTACCCGGATTTGGCAAGCAGCACAAAGGGTAAGGGGCATAGGATTCTTTGCTATCAGCGCCATAGAGTTGTCAGTACGCTCCAACAGGCATTTAAGAACTGTGTGCCCAGCTATGCTCACAATAGGCGCTTGAAAAACTAGGAGCTCAAAAATTAGGTGCCAAATACACCATTCAGTATATGGTCAACTAAGCAACTACCCGAGCACTCACTCCGTATGCAATTTGAGTGCCTGCCTAGGCATCCTTAAGCGCACCAAAGTACATCCACCTAGGTGCCTCTATGCGCACAACTGAGCCATCCAGGTAGGCATCCCTATGCGCCAAACTGAGAGCCCAGCTAGGCACACAACTAGACACACAGCCAGGTGAGTAAGCACGAACCAAGGTACCTGAAGAGGGCAGCCTTATGCGCAAACAAAAGCACGTGAAAGTTGCCGCAGCCTACCACACAGCGAATAATCTAAGCCTGACAGTGAGGCCTAGCCCAGAAGGCTGCTCAACCCAAGCTTTCCGAGTCCCAAGCTTCACCAGAGGCGGGAATATACGTCAGATCGGTGAACCAAGCACAGAGACCAGAGGGGAGAGGAATCCCTAAAATCAACTCCCCCTTACCTAATTTTTTTTTTTTTTTTTAATTACTCTTTACCTGAGTTAAGCCCGTCCCAGCAAAGTACAAAGTCGGCTGTGGGGGAGAAGGCATAGACTTTCACCGCTACACTTTGTTGGCTTCCTGCACCCACTTGCCTTTCAGATTTTTTTTTTTTTTTTTACAGCTAAGTGTACGTCAGCAGAAACCAGCACTGGACCAAGGCACTCATCTGAGGGAGGGATCTGAAGAAATCACCTCAGCAAACTCGACTGAGTAAGGGACCATAAGGTATCAACACAGGAGAGCGGGGCAATAAACTTTTCTCCTTCTACAACAAAATTTAACACAATCCCAGTAGGGAGATGGACATCCACCATCTGCTGGAGATGGAGAATACTGGAAAGCTGATGTCAGGGCAGGGGTATATATATACCCGATGTCAGCTTTGCATAACCCACTGCTGTGGATCCACCTATCTGAATGCTAAGGAAAAAAAACATTTTAGGTGATTTAGTTGTAACATTTCTTTCAAAGCATTAGATCGATCCTAAAATAGGTGAAAGATGCATTCATACCAACTACAGTGAAAATGTCATTTAAAAAAATGAATCTTTATTAAAAGGTTATTAAACACGTCTTGCCAGTGTCACAATTCAGAGACAAAACGCAAAATGGCACCACCAAATGTGGGTTTTCTTTCCACCTACCATTTGGAGCAGATTCAATTTTAGCCAAACTGAAATTCTCCTTAGGAACATACAGTGTTAAATTATAGTGCTGTTAAGCCTTCGTTCCAGGTTGCACAGGGGTCTGGTGCATTGCCTGGGAAAGTAGGGAGAAAGCAAAGTTGCTTTCCTGTTATAGGTGTTCTGTGAAGACAGCAATTCACCAATCACACAGGTGAGTCATGTGATCACACATAGCATCACCAGCCTGCTTCTGATATGGTGAGAAATCACCATCACAACCACCAGTCAAAAGATGAATAAAATTTCCTTTCCAGAAATTATGCCTGCAATAAAAACACTGACTACAGTCCTGTCCAACACCCTGTTTCCCGCTCAAAAAATCAGAAATGGGGATGGATTGATTTGGCAGAAAAATGAAAAAATAATTTTAAGGGCAAAAAACAAAAATCACTGACTAGGCAAAAATCAAGTTTCTGGCCAAGGACAGGAGAAAATTAGAACATTATGATGAACAAAAAAAACCACAAAGCTTGCAGGAATACATCCAACTGGGGCAGTGGAGAAACAAAAAACAGAGGACAGCAGTCCGGCACATTTTAATTTATTTATAAGTATTTCTATACTGCCCCTCCAATCTCAGGAAAGACTTTTGGTTTTACTTGAAAGCTTTGGAAATTGTATTCCAAATGGCACCACGCAGTCACATGACCCACTTATGTGTTATGATGAACCTGCTGATTTTCACAGAAGTTGCATGCTTGCTGCATCCACCAGACTCCATAACAGCTCTGAGCAAGGCCCAGGACTGAGGAAGCTGTGCTGATGTGCTCCTTGCTAGGCTCCAATGGACTGGAGCAGTGACTGCAAGGAAGAAAGCGCCATACTAAGCCCAAATAGCAAAGAAAATATTTTCTCCATTTCCAACTCTAGGATATTCATTTTGCCCAGGAATTTCAATGTTAGTATAAAAAGGTCTATGGAAAAATGACTTTTCCACATGTTTTTCTCCTGTGTAGTAAATCAAAGTCATTTTTCACTGCTGTAATTGAAGTTCCCAGGCAAAATAAAGTCTGAAAATGAATGTCCCTAACTATATTGTATATAAAGGATGGGCAAACACTCATTTTTTTTTTTAATGCAGGGCAACTTTTGTGGCTCTCACCTGCATTAGGGGCCAAGGATTGGAGGGTGACCCCTCAAGGGCTCTAGTCAGGGAGCTGGGGGCGAGATGGGTTTATGCATAGAAATGGGCTCGTTTTAGATTGTCGACCCACTCTGTGAGTAAAAAAGTACATGCATTGTGCTAGTACACACATACTTTTATGCTCAGAGAGAGAAGGTGTTCCTGGAGGTTGAGTTGGAGAAGGGCTGGTACTTATGCACCTAACACACACGTGTGTTTAATTTTGCTGGAAAATGTTAACTGCACAAATAGCAGGTGCAGATCTATGCCCATGCTTTTTCAAACCAAATTTTCAAAGGGAAAGATGACTTTACACTGCTAGGCACAGTTTGAAAGTTGCCCTCATAATGACAGCAGAACCCTGAGGGGTAGATAGAAATCAATCAATCACTGAGATCTTGTAGTGGGGTGGGTAGGGAAAGATGATGGGACTGCAGGTTCACCGGGTGACAGAAAAACTTTACAATCCCCAAAATGTTGCTACCCTAAGCACAGACCTAGCAAAATGCGTGGTTGTGCTAAAAGGCCCATATACGCAAGTATTTGGGCTGCGTGCAAGCAATGCATATTTTAAAAGCCGCAAATTAAGCACATTAAACACAGGCGTGAGTTAAAAAAAATATAGGGGGGGCTGAGTTAGGACATGCCAGTGGTGTTTCAGGACATGTATATCTAGAGGCCACAGGCAGGCAGTTTGTTAGCTGCATATATTTACTGCTGCTCCTAATGGTGTAAATCTGCAGAAATCTATTTTTAGGGTGAGGGAGTGCAGGCTGAAGAACCAGAGGAGTCTGGATGACTTCGAGATAGATTGGGCAAACTATTCTAGAGATAAGCAGCTTGTAATATATCTACCACTTGGGATCCTACCAGGTACTTGTGACCTGGACTGGCCACTGTTGGAAATAAGATACTGCGCTTGATGGACCTTTGGTTTGGCCCAGTATGGCAAGTCTTATGTTCTTATGTAAACTGGGAATGTCCTTCACATGAGCATGTTTTAAAATCCACTCACCTGCGCGTGTTAAAGCCAACAAAGTCCTAAGGAAGATATGCGAAGTACGTTTGCTCAAATAATGATTTAAAATTAGGGGCACACATATACGTATTAGGCCTATTTTAAGCCATATGTGTGCAAGATTGTGCACCCATATACATGTGTATGGGTGCCCGCGTGTATGTTTTAAAGTTACAGTCTGTGTGTGTACATGCAGGCTGGGAGGGGGTTTCTGGTAATTCTGACCCAAAAAGTGTAAAAAGAATTTTTAGCTCTAATTTTTACGTGCTACTCAGACTAGATGTCATTCTCTTGAAGGTAAAAGGTTTAACACTCTGCTACCTGGAATACTCACCTGCGCCTGCATGTACCCTAGCAGTGGCTCTAGTATGGCAATTTTCTTTTTGTACTGAAGTGTATTCAGAGCACAGAAATAATGCATTGTGGTCTGATGTTGCTTCTTTCTAGACGTGTAAACATCTTCTGTAACTTCCAATTTAACCTTAAAAAAAAAAAAATCAAATTTTAAAAAGCTACAGTACTGTAATTCACTGTGGGCCTGATTTACTAAGCTTTTTTCTCTCATAGAGAAGGACAGGGAAAAAAGCTTTAAGTAAATCAGGTCCTTTATTTGTTAATAAACTTGTCTTCATTTTTAGTGTAACAAGCACATACAGGACGACTTTCTAGTATTCTTCCAAAAAAAAAAAGTATCAAACACTGGTGGTTCCATTACTACGCCACAGCAAATCTTTAGCCTGACATACAGATAACTAGTGGTTTCCCCCCTCCAGTTTCAAATTAATTTAATAAATGTTAGCATTATTCGTTAAAAGGGTGGCTAGTACTGTAGTACTAACCATGAAAGAAGTTAAATGTGGGGAGGGCAATTATCAAAAGCCATTTGCCACTATAAATGGCCATTTACCTGGTAAAAGAAATTTTTTTTTTTTTTTAATTTACCTATCCTACATGTAGGTAAAAGTATGCAGCAGTTCCACAATACACAGTTTACCTGTGTTTTCGGGGTGGGAATCCTGGGGGCAATATTGAGTTGGAGGAGAAAACTCACATAATTCTGGAATTTTAAACACTACGCACATTGTTTTGATCAGAAAAAGTATCAAAAGAAAAAGGGAGTGCAAATCTCTACAGATACTTTTATCTTGAGCAATTTCTAAAAGGAAAATGCACACCTACTGTTACATTTTACCCACAGATTTTGCATCGATAGACTGTATACATGTCCAGACAGTTTGAAAATGGCCCCCCTTTATGTGTGTGATTTATGATAGTGGGGGGCAGGGACTGTAGTTGAGCTTTACAGATTTTGGACTCATTTTACGTTTCAGCAGATTCTGATATCTATTTAAATGCTTTTCACCAAAACAAATTTCTATTATACTGAGAACTGCTTTGAAGTGCCTGAAAGGCAGAATATAAATAACAATTAAATAATCTGAAGGATATAAATTTGGATAGTGACTCATTTGCATTCTATTGTCTGCAGAACCCTAGTGGACAGTCATGTAACGTAAACTCAAATGCTCTCGATTTATACTGTAAATCAGAAGACTTCCCGATACAAAATCAGACATAAGGAGAACTACTTCATAACATTATCCTTAAGTTTTTGCTACAAAGTGATGGCAAGTTGTCACCCCCATCTTGCTATGATTTCTTTGAAAATTCCTTGTACCATAGACAAAACCATGTGCCTGTATCTTGGTAGTTTCTGTAACCATATGAAACAGATCAGGACTAAGTTTAATAACGTCAAATAAAATCACTGAGGAAGGCAATTTTCAAAGCCATTTCCATAGGTAAGATAGCATTTTACTTGCAGAAATGGGAGTTTTGAAAATTGTTTCTCTGCTTCCTACCCCTCAGGGCAGGCAAAAATACCTGTGTTGGTCACAAATTTTCCAAGGGAGGAGTTTTTCTTTGAAAAAGATACAAAATAATCATGAACCTGCAAGTACTACAAACTGTTTCATTATTGCCCCCATAACATTTCCTTCCTGAGTTCCTTTAATGAGCCAGTAACAGACTTTGAAAAAAGAATCAGTTTACTCCAACCTTCCAAAGATATTTCATGACCTGATTCATAGACCTATTTCTCCTGTTTGGGGGCAAGGACTGTATATTTTATTCAGTCAAATATATCACAGTAACCAGTCTAGAATCCTGCAAGACCAGGGTTTGAGTTGGAGAGGGGAAGCAAATGCCTGTAATCCCAATGTCACAAGAAGTCCCACTGGCTTGGAGCTAAAAGCTGCTTGGTCCTTTCCAGGCCCATGTTAAGTAGTATATTTCTTCCCTAAGGTACATGTCTTTAGGTGGAGACAACAAGAGAGTGAGCAAGGGGTCCATGATACAAAGTGTTCAAAATGCTGCGCCTGCCCCCCCCACAGATTTCTTTGCTACCAGGAAGCCCTCATGGGAGAAAAGGTTAGGCTGCTGCAAGGCCTGAGCATGCACCAGCTTACAGGTTTGCACCAAATCTCTCTCATTGCCTTCACCTGAAGACAAACAATGGAAAAAATCACATATATGAAAGTGTTTTAAAGTAAACAACGTGATAAACCCTATGTGAGCAATTGCACACTTATGCTGCAAAGGGTTTTAACATTTAATCACTTGTTATAGTAGTGCTTGCTCGATGTACTTAATCATGGGGTGATACACGTTGTTTCTCATAAAGAATTGCCACAATTTTGAGTAAATAAACTATCTTGAATTTTTTCAATTTTTTAACTAGAAGAAAGTTCATTCAACATCATTTTATATAGGAAAACGTTTTTTGGACTTATCCTTCCAGATGACGATTAGAACAAAGCGCTCATCCACTTTGCTCAGCAAACGACCAACACCACTGGTGTTTCATGGACTTCATCAGGGGCTAATGTTTCTAAAACAAGAAACATAGGATACATTTTATGAGTATCAGATACATCAAACTTGGAATGTATCCGATACTCATAAAATGCATCCTATACTCATAAAACATTAGCCCCTGACGAAGTCCACGAAACACCAGTGGTGTTGGTCGTTTGCTGAGCAAAGTGGATGAGCGCTTTGTTCTAAGCGTCATCTGGAAGGAGAAGTCCAAAAAAATGTTTCCTATATAAAATGATGTTGAATGAACTTTCTTCTAGTTAAAAAATTGAAAAAATTCAAGATAGTTTATTTACTCAAAATTGTGGCAATTCTTTATGAGAAACAACGTGTATCACCCCATGATTAAGTACATCGAACAAGCACTACTATAACAAGTGATTAAATGTTAAAACCCTTTGCAGCATAAGTGTGCAATTGCTCACATAGGGTTTATCACATTGTTTACTTTAAAACACTTTCATATATGTGATTTTCCATTTGTTTGATATTTATCATCACATATTGTACCAGTTTTTCATTTTTAAGTGTTAAAGTTCAACTGAAGACATACATCCTAGGGCAGGAAGATAGTTCTGGCCAGATGAGATAAGAGGGTGTGGCCATTTAAAAGAAATTATATAAAATTGGGGTGGAGGAAGAGGAGTAGTAAAAATTGGAGGAGCACAAGAAGCAAGAGAAGATTTTTGGTGTTGCCCCAGTAAGCCAAAACAAAAACAAAAAAAAAAAAAACCCCTACTAATCTGGGACTGACCCAGGTGCCCTCCTTCTTCCCTTTGTCTCCCTTTCCTGGGCAAGGGGATACAGGGGTAGAGGGAAGAGGATCCATTGATCAAGGAGGGTGCTGCAAATGGACAGGGATAGGGTCCAGGATTGTGAAGGGGACTTGCTCTTTACTTTCTGTCTTGGGACCACAATCAGTGGCTCAGGCTTTGACAAGTCAGAGGAGGGACAGGAAGACAAGAAGGGTGATCTACTCTGCTCCTGACATTGTCTTAGACTTCAGCTAAGTCCTTAACTGCAATTCCATATGCAACTTTTCTGGTCCACATCAAACAAGGACTAGAGAAAATGTCTTCATTACCCATACACCCCCTTCCTCAGCCACTTCCTCATAAACTTAAAATTTCTGTTGCAAGGAGGTAGCATTGCTACTTTAAAAGGTCAGGATCCTTAATATAACACTTATTTTTACAGCACTATTGGATATATGCAGTGCTATATTATTATGGTGTAGGCATCCAGGTATGGTAAGCCTTTGCCCTAAACAGCTAACGACCGTAGTACCTTAGGCAATGGGAGATTAAGTGATTTGCTCAAGGTCAAAAGGAGTACGTGGGAGAAGCAGGATTTGAACCCTGGCTTCCCCGATTGTTATCCCTGTGCTCTAATCACTAAAGTCTCCTCCCTCAAATTTGAATTACTTGCAAGTAGGACATAGCTTTGTTAGATAGTGGAATAAAATAAACTCAAAATGCCGATAATCCAAATTTTTAATTACTATTTAAATCTTGCTGTAGCAAAAACCACATTTGTGAGCAATGAGAATATTATGATCCTAATATTTCCATTAAAGAAAACATAAGGTGAAGATGAAACCTTTTCATTTTCTCTTCGTTTTGATAGTCGACTGTATCTGTTGATAGCAACATCATGATCTAAAAATGCAATAAAATTATAATTATTAATAGAAATGGAAAATTTGAAAAAAATCCACACTAATGAGTTTTGCAGATGCACAGATTTGCAGGGTAAGGGTGCTAGCATTATCTGGTCCATGTATCCACTAGACTAAATTTTATCTTCAGGGACTAAATCTCCATAAGCCTCAGTAACAGAACCATGCATCTTTATCCATTGAAAAGGAAAAAAACAAAACAAAACTGGTTTTAATGAACACATCCCCATGCACTCAGAAATAATTCCAATTTCATTCAATGCAACAGAAACTTCAGAGAATGAAGAGAAAAACAAGGTAAAAAGTTTTAAAGTTTAGCTCCTAACAACTATATGGGCCGATTCTGTAAAGTGCACTCAGCCGTAACGCACTGTTCAACACACGTTTAGCTGGGTGTTTTCAAGGGGGGGTCTATTACCCCTTATATTTTAAGGGGTTTAGCGCCCAGCCAAACCCCCTGAAAATTAATAGTGCTCATCACATGCAAACGCATGTTGATGAGCCTATTAGTCATTCACCCAGGATTCAGAAAGTAAAATGTACACTGGGAAAAGTGTACAGAAAAGCAGAAAATACTGAACATAAGAAAATGCCATACTGGGTCAGACCAAGGGTCCATCAAGCCCCAGCATCCTGTTTCCAACAGAGGCCAAACCAGGCCACAAGAACCTGGGCAAGTACCCAAAAACTGCTTTTCTGTACACCTTTTGACTTAATATCCTAGCGACTTAATATCCTAGCGATATTAGTCGGAGGAACCAAAAATGTAAAAAAAAATTTTAAATGTGCCGTCCGGTTAGGAGAACAGAATCTCAATTTTACCTGCATCAGTTTTCCTAACCGATTGCTGTCAGTGGGTTTGGAAAACAGACACTCGTAAAACTGAACGTCACTTTCCTGAACCCGCTGACAGAGCCACCTCTCCTGGGCCAAGGAGCTGCTAAGGGTACATAATCATCCCTAACTCCTCCTTTTAGCGCAACCCCTCATTTTAAATATAGGATCGCGCACCCAGGAGAGGTGGCTGGGGGCACATCGGGAAAGCGGGCATTCAACATGGAACGCCCGTTCTCCTGCGATCTTTACTGAATTTTAAATATACATACCATTACTTGAAATCTGAAAAACTTCTTTTAAAGTCAAGATTTCTGTTAAAAAAAATAAATAAAATATGGTTAAGAAAACATTTTAAAGACATAATTTGAGAGCAGTTCTCATTATTTCATTTTCTTTTATAAAACACATCATATAAGTTTTGACTTGCACAAACTCGACTGCTAGGTTTGCTCTGCATATTATGCCCATGTCCATTACTCCACAGGTATCTAACATCTGGATACTGGTCAGGATTTCAGGGTTACCAATGCTTATAAAGATTAACTCCATTCAGATCCATCCTATACAAAATTTAATCATCCAGTATCTATTTTATTTTACTCTAAAGAACTGACTTAGTAGTAGGAAAATGAAAAATCTTGACTGCAATCCAAAAATGCTTTTATGGTTTGGGGGGGGGGGGGGGGGGGGGTATTTTTAAAGAGTATGGAAGTGTACAGGAAATTTCTTCTTTCTATTAATCAACTGCCATATTATCCATCAACATAAGAATTTTGTTAGGAGCTTTACAGAATTACTAGAACACAAATTGTTTCTTTTCAACTCAGATTTAAGATGGCATTATAGGGACTGAGGTTGAAACACACATACTAGGAACATTGGTCAAAAGGGCAACACTTCCCAGCCCAGGAATTGTGAGCGCTAAGGGGCGGATTTAAAAGCCCGGCGCGCCTATTTTGCATAGGCCGCCGGCGCGCGCAGAGCCCGGGACGCGCGTAAGTCCTGGGGCTTTGTCAAAGGGGCGGGGAGAGGGCGTGTCGGGGGCGTTTCGGGGGCGGGCCCGGGGGCATGGCGCTGGCCTGGGGGCATGGTCGAGGCCTCCAGATCAGCCCCCGGGACCAGAACACGGAGCGGGGCTGCCAGCCGGCGCGCGCAGTTACGCCTGCTTTCAGCAGGCATAACTTTGCCGACAAAGGTAGGGGGGGTGGGGTTAGGGTAGAGGAAGGGAGGGGAAGGGGAAGGAAAGTTCCCGTCCGAGGCTGCTCCGAAATCGGAGCGGCCTCGGAGGGAACAGGCACGCCGCGCTGGCTCGGTGCGCGCAGGTTGCCAAATGTGGCACCCCCTTGCGCGCGCCGACCCCGGATTTTATAGGCTATACGCGCGTATCTTATAAAGCCAGCGTACTTTTTTTAGGATCTACCCCTATATTTTTTATATTAACAGATTCTGTCTCAAATGAGATGATATGCTCCAGACAAGCAATTTCACAAGAGACATTTTTAACCTAATTATCAGGCCAATGCAATATTGGTGCTCATGAGCACCCGCTCCCTTAATCCACACCGATCCAGCCTTCCCAGGCTCCTGATTTAATATTTAAATCGAGTGCCTCCGAAAAAAGGAGGCATTAGGGGGAAACTATGTGCCCCAACGCGTCCTCGGCATTAAGCACCCAGGAGAGGGTGGCGGTCAGGTTAGGACATCCATTTTTCCCCAACTTGACCGCCAGCACACTTTTTTTTTTTTTTGCTTTTAATTCTCCTATTTTGGCTCCTCAGACTTAATATCGCAATGATATTAAAGTCAGAGAAACTGAAAAAAGGGCTCCTCATTAATACCAGATCTGGGCAGAGGCGTCAATTTTTACGGGTTAAAGTGTGCACCTTGGGGTGCACTTTTTTTTTTTTTTTTTTTTTTTTTTTTGAATCGGAGGGAAAATAGTTAATAGCCCTCATCCACATGAATTTAAATGTGATAAGCGCTATTACCTACGTGCTCGATAAGACATGCGCCTTGGACAACGCTAACCCCTAGTTTGCATTGGGGTTATGGACGCACATCCAATCGCGTGTTGAGCCATGCGCTGTGGCCAGCATGATTAGTCAAAGTATATTTCCCAATTATAGATAGAAATCCACAGAGATACACAGTTCAATATTATTACAACCACAACAAACTGTGGTTTCAAGCAGATGGTATTCCACATTAGTACTGGTCCCCCTCCTCCTACAGGTGATGCAACAGCAAGCCGTCACATCAAATCATTTAAAACCCAAGTGTCCTAGGACTGTTTTCTTTTTTTTTTAATCAGCTCAATCAGAAGCAGGGCTGGGCTCTGGCAACCATCAGCATTCATTCACAACTAGCCAAGGATTGTCTCCCTTAGAATATATCCTCCCCCCAATTTACTTTGATCCAATCATTGTAACAGTCTTTGGCCAGGGACCATGCCCCAGGGCTTTTTCTGTAAACATAATGGAACTTTAATTCTGGCTACTAAGTAATTTGAGGACCATGACTCCCCCACCCAGGAGTTGTGAAAGATCCCTCTACATCATCCCCCAGCCCAGACCAACCAAGGGAGAGAAAAACCTGAGCTGGCAATCAACAGGACTGTTTCTCAGAGACCGTTTGAGGTCTTTACAGGTTCCACATCAATATGAAATCTCATCAGCTATGGGCCCCTTATCTTCCTGAACATTTGTCCCCTTTTCTAGATTTATATAGTTTATTACTCCCAGAGTAAAATAAATTCAGTGTTAGTCATCCTTACCCTCCAAAACTAGAATCATTGTAAGTACTACAATTTTCATCTTTCCAAGAAAAAGAGAAATTTTCCAATTAAACTGTGATATGTCTAGAAACCTCAGCAATCATATTTTTCTATCTATATTTTGGGACCTGTATCTTTGTCGTCTGATAAACTCAGTGGCCTCTGAAGAAAAGATATACAGAAATGTTTTCCAGAAACTGGTCACATTTACCATATCCTTCTGACGGCACCATATAATTTCTCAGAAATATAATAGGCTAGACATTTTGCTACATTTTACATATGTAGGCAAAGAAAAATAATGGTAAAGAAAAATCCTTTATTAAAGCGCTGCATGAATGCACAGTTTATCTTTTCCTAATTTAACGTGGAATACATAAAATAAAAGTTAAACAGGGGACCATAAATGGAAGAAAAAGAACTAGATCATGTTTTTTTGTTTATTTTATTTTTGATTTCTTAGAGTAATGTTGTGTTCTAATCTTGACAGGTGCAATATTTAACATTTTATGCAATATACAACATTTTTATGGAATGTAGATTTTTTAATGAAGAGCTTTAATAAAGAATTTAGCAAAGCAAAATATTCTCATGATGATGCCTCCTACAGCTCTTCCATTAACCCTTTTCTAGAAAACTCAAGCTCAAAGGTTTAACTGGATATAACACTATAATTCCATGCATCAATAACAGGGCCACTGGAACCAATTTCTGCACAGTACCTTTTAAATCCCAGCTCTTTAAACTGGCTAATGGGAAACATCATGGCATCGGCTAACTGCGTTGAAAGCACCGCGTGGCAAGAGCTGAGCTGTTTATGAACAAAAAAAGGCAAAGATTATAAGAGTAGGAAAAGTCAGCTATTTCAGTCTAACCCGTGAAATTGCCTTCTCACCTACAACCACAGCAACAAGTATAGTCTTATTTTTATAAAAGACTTTGTTTCATATAGAGGGATGAGACAAAATGATGGCAGGACACAGATGGTGGTTCACTGAACTCTATATGTTTCCTGAAAGAAGTTTTCTTCTTTCAATAATGCCCTCCGAATGGAAGGGGAGAGAAGGGTATTTCCCTCAGATAGTCTCAACTCACCCCTGCTCAGCATACAATCTTTGACTTCCCATCTTTTCTCCTGCTGGTGGAGGGGTTAAGCTCTGTTGCTGTGGTAGGCGAGGGAGCATCTCCCACTGCTGGGGATGAAGTTTCTCTCAGCTCCTTGGATGAGTGACTACTTCTGGCTCAGCACACTCCTCCTCTTCCAGGCATCATGGGGGGCACAGGACAACGAGGCGTCTATCGATTCCACGTTGGTGGGAGCTCCAGTTCTGGAGGTTAAGCGCCATTTACAGTCATCGCTGTCTTTTGACAGTTTGGGACTAAGTAAAGAACGGGAGGTGAGTTTCTTCCCTCTAGTTCCTCAGCTTGCGCTGCCTTCATTGCTACTTCTAAACCGGAGGTAGTAACTCTGGATTTGCTGTGGGGTCATTATCCATAAGTTGGGGTCTGCTTTCACTGAGAATTCTACCAAGCTGAATTCTATTTCAAAAGGGCTGGACTCTCTGGAAAAAGCCCAAAAGGCTAAAATTCAAGATCTGTCTTTGCGAGTTTCCATCCTCAAGGATAAATTTAGAGATGTGCAGGCAGTTAATTCTGCCATTCTTAAAGATCAGGGGATTATTAATAGTCAGCTGGAGTACATTGAAAATTTCCAAAGATTTAATTTAAGATTTCTAAATTTCCCAAGAGTGATGGGAGAATTACTTAAACTGACTTTGCAGAGATATTTGACTGAGTGCTTAAGCATTTCATCTGAAAGTATTCCACCCATTAATAAGGTATATTTTCTGCTGCTAGACAGAATCTTAGTCAACTTAATATTCAGGATATGAATCTGACGGACTTTTTAGAGTCTTCTGCTTTAGAAGTTTCTAAGAGGACAACTTTGCTTGCTTGTTTCTTTTCCAACCATGACCTCAGTTACATTATGAAGTGTTACTTTTGAAATTTAAATAATTCTTTTTTGGGTCATAAGGTCAGAATTTTTCCTGATTTTGTAAGAGCAACCCAAGAGAGAAGGAAAGGCTTTCTGGACTTGTGCCTGGAGGTTCTTGCCTTGGGCGTCTCCTTTCTCCTTGCAAGTGTTTTGTGAAATTTCAGAATAAATCTTTTTTTTTTTTTTTTTTTTTTTTTTTTAAACTAGAACTTAAATCTTTTGTAGATTCTAAGAAATTGTTGTTGATGCCCCATAGCTAGATCCGGAGTGATTGATCTATTATTAATAAATGCAGGATGTTTCATGTAAATGCCTTTTCTTAAGATAGGTTATTCTAATATTTACTCCCTTAATTTTTCTCTCCCCTCTTTTGCTTTGTGGCCTAGGATTTTGTAAGCTTTGTGGGAATTTTTGACAAAGTGTAAAAAAATGTTTTCTTTTTCTTTGTTTAAGCATATTTTTGGCTTATACATATGTAAAAAGGTTGATTAAAAAAGCATTTGTTCAACTGCCAACTCAAACACATTCACACCAATCCTGAAGATGGAACCTGCAAACTTGAAACTGCAATCCACTGTTTAAGGAAAAGATGGAATAAAAAGGTGACCACACTGACAGGTGCTCTCCATAAAGGAGGACTATTAAAGGGACAAAAGAAATCTCAACAACTTTACTGAAGATTTTTTAATAGAATGAATGTCTACTGCAATGCATGTGGGATAAATTAATGCTTTATTTATCCCACTAGGTGTGCCTAGTATATTATTTTTGTTTTTAAAAGTTCACTACTTAAAATGCTGAAACAGTTTAATTGCAGAAAGTGTTACTAAACTATATGGCCTGAGTCAATCCACACTATGGGCACTTACCTCATCTATCACTTTAGCAAACTGCTGCAGGGTAGAGCTCATAACCTCATCATCACTTCCTAATGGAAAGCGCTATAGAAAATGAACAGATTTTATTATTAATAATTCTTATCAATGGTCAAATATCTCATTAACAATTCATCTGTTTAAATACTTATAA
This sequence comes from Rhinatrema bivittatum, assembly GCF_901001135.1. Taxonomy (NCBI): domain Eukaryota; kingdom Metazoa; phylum Chordata; class Amphibia; order Gymnophiona; family Rhinatrematidae; genus Rhinatrema; species Rhinatrema bivittatum. The sequence continues at coordinate 55,190 of NW_021821293.1, forward strand.
TAGCAAAAAATGAAAATCAGTATATCAATGATTTTGCAAAACACAACTACTTTCTATGAATTAACACAAAATAAAGGAAGGATTTATTTATTTACAGTTAAAGCAGCACTTCAGCCTGGCTAATTCAAAAGGCTGGCGGTTCTCAGCACCTACAAACAGGACTAGTTTTCAGGATACTCATAATGTATCTTCATGATATATATCCATAACTTTGGTTCAATATCCTGGTTAATTTACAAATTTTGGTTACCCTACACCAAATCTACTTGAGGATCCTGATTAGTTAACAATTGAGCTAAACTGAAATTCTTCCAGGGAATAAATAACTAAAGAACAGCACTCAAGGCTCGATTTACTAAGCTTTTTCCCATAGACATAGAATCAGGCCGATACAGTACAGTGTGCTCAGCCAAGCACAGCATTTAGCATGCAACTGGCCACGCATCTGACTTGCGCCTATTACCCCTTATACAGTAAGGGGTTTAGCGCATCAAAAACGCGTGGCCACGCCCCCCCCCCCCCCTGAAAATCACATGCAAATGCATGTTGATGAGATTAGTTAGTCAGTTCCCGGGATACAGAAAGTTAAATGTGCAGCCAAGCCGCATATTTTATGCTTGGAAATTAATGCCTGCTTTTCTGTACGTCCTCCGACAATATTCTAGCGATATTAAGTCTGAGAACCAAAAATTAAAAAAAAAAAAAAAAAAAGATCTGCCCGCTGGTCAGAAAAACGGACTTTTACCGGCGTCAGTTTTCCTAACCCATTGCTGTCAGCGGGTTCAGAAACAGACGCCGGTAAAATGGAGAATCTGTTATTGGGACCCGCTGACAGCCACCTCTATGCTAATAAGGAGGTGCTAGGGATGCGCTTTTGTCCCTAGCGCCTCCTTATTACCACGACCCCTCATTTAAATAAAGAATCACGCACCTAGGAGAGGTGGCTGGGTGCTCAACATGAGTGCCCGCTCTCCCGCAATTTTTACTGTATCGGCCTGAATGGAATAAAAACCTTAGTAAAACTGGCCCTCCCTCTTAATGATCTTACAACTATATGAATTTACTCATGCAATGCGAATATATACTGTACATTATAATAGTACTTCAATTTTTTTAGAGTATTGATTAAGTAAATGTCACATCAAGACATGCAAGGGATGTAAACGTCTTAGATAACACCAATGACTGCTTCATGCAGCAATTGGTCATGAAACCAATGAGATGGGGGAACTAGTTCTTAGTGGAATGCAGGACCTGGTGCAAGAGATAAAGGTAGTGGATCCACTTGGCAACAGTGATCATAACAATTACATTTAACATAATCACTGCAGGGTAAATACTAAGGAAAACTACTGCAGTAGCATTTAACTATAAAAATGGAGACTATGATAAAATGATGAAATCTGTTAGAAACAAAACTTAAAGGAGGAATTCACAAGATTAAAAACTTGCAAGAGGTGTGGACATTGTTTAAAAATTACCAGCCTTGAGAACCAGATAAAATGTATTCCATGTATTAAAAGGGTTGAAGGAAAACCAACTGACTTCCAGCATGATTTAATAGCAAGGTAAAGCAGTTTGCTTACTATAAACAACGTTTTCCATAGATGGCACAATGAATTAGCCATTATACGTGGTCAAAGTCATTTGTCGGCATCAAATGGACTTGCCTCTCCTACCTTTGGAAAACCTCGTTTATGGTAAGCAAACTTGCTTTTTTCATCGATAAGCAAACTAAATTAGCCATTACATGTGGAGAGTACCAAGCTGAGGGTTGTAGCAGAGTGATTACTGGACAAGTAACCCGGTCTCCACCATGGAGAGTAGATTACTGTGAGAACAGGTTATGCAAAACTGCTTATCTGAAATTACTGTCAGCCCTTGAAAGGTTATGTAGACAGTAATGGGACATAAAGGTGTGAACCAATGATTAAGAGGCAGTATTGCAAATGCCTTTAAGAGATACATTGCTAAGATGGGCACCAGTAGAAGTTATAGCTCGCAGCAATGCTGAATGCTAGCCAGGCAATGTACATTTGGTGACTGTGACACCAAATCTGTTAGGGCTGTAAGCAAAGAATAATTGTGAAGCCCAGAGATGCTGTCGAGTTCTCCACTTACAAGGTGGAGGCTCTTAGTATCTAAAAGGGTTCTTCCTCCTTCATGGATATGAAGTCTTGGAAAAAAGGTAGATAATATGATGGATTGATAGATATGAAAAGCCAAGACAATCTATGGTAGATGTTTCAGGTTAGTGGGAAGGTCTAACTAATCATGGGGGGGGAAAATCGCATGTAGAGCACATAGAGAACATAAGTTTGGAGCTTGCTGACGCTTATAGCTCAGGTAACTGCGATAAGAAATGACACTTTCCTTGTCAAAACTTGAGAATCCGTCTTCAGTGGCCACATTGCCTCATGAGAAAAGAAAGACAAAAGTCAGTGGCTTATTGCGACATAAGCCTTTCATAAACCTCAATATCAGTGAACAAGCAGCAATGGGGTTAGCATGTACTAGAACATGATAAGTTACTAAGGCACTGTCCAACTGATGATGTGTCTAAGCCACAGCCAGAAAAAGAGGAACAATCAGCAGCAAATGCTTGGACTCACCATTGGCAGAAAAACATCTGAGGCTTGTTTCCTGATCGAGGAGAAAGGCACCGTGGGCCAATCTGAGATCGCTGGGCAGAATGGAGGAAGAATTGATCTAGTTTTCAATCCTGCACCAATACAAATAGGGCAATTGGCAGCAGACCCCCTTAATCAAATAGTACGTTAGCAGTCAATTGTCTTCAAAGATCACTCATGAAGTTGGAATACTCTGCTGAGGTGAATTGGTTACACCCCACCTAAATCTTTAACACGTTCATGCAGAGAAATCACGATTCCATGCCTTCCTGTTTGCTAACATAAAAACATAGCAAGGCTGTTTGAATTAAGATGCTTATCTCTCAAAAAAGATACATGAACAGAGCATATGTCTATCCTTAAGTTCAACAGATTGATCTGATAACGACTGTCCTCACGAGACCAGGTGCCCTGGGATCGGAGTGAACCTGTGTGAACATCGCTCCTTTCGAAGAGGCAATCGTTGCTATTGAGACTTGATGAGGAAGAGTGCAGAGCACTCCACCCAGAAGTACATAGAGATTTCACCACCAATGAAACAGAAAGCTAGACTAAGGACTGTGGTGCAGAATGGTTGGGTGAGCTGATCCCAGTGTAGAGAACAGTGGGACCATATACAATGGCTGAAATCATATGACTTGATGCAACAAGAATCGTTCTGGCTGTTGCACATTGAGAAGACAGTAGATTGTGCAGAAGCTATACCATGATGTATGTTCAGAAACACTCCCACTTGCAGCGAGTCTATCCCTACTCTAATAGATTTTGTGCTCCTAGTAGATAGAAGATTTGACTTATTGAAAATGAGCAGAAAAGCCCAAATTGAGTAACAAAAATGGACCATCTTGAGTAGAGAAAGCAATGTTCAAACTTGAACACTCACTGGGGCGGATTTTAAGAGCCCTGCTCGCCTAAATCCGCCCAAATCCGGGCGGATTTAGGCGAGCAGGGCCCTGCGCGCCGGTGAGCCTATTTTACATAGGCCTCCCGGCACGCGCAGAGCCCCGGGACTTAGAGTCCCGGGGCTTTCGGAGGGGGGCGTGTCGGGGGTGGGGCCGAGCGCTGCGCCGTTTTCGGGGCGTGTCGGCAGTGTTTTGGGGGCGGGCCTGGGGGCGTGGTTACGGCCCGGGGCGGTCCGGGGGCGTGGCCGCGCCCTCCATACCCGCCCCCAGGTCACGTCCTGGCGCGCTAGGGGCCCGCTGGCGCGTGGGGATTTACGTCTCCCTCCGGGAGGCGTAAATCCCCCGACAAAGGTAAGGGGGGGTTTAGACAGGGCCGGGGGGGTGGGTTAGGTAGAGGAAGGGAGGGGAAGGTGAGGGGAGGGCGGTAGAGGATTCCCTCCAAGGCCACTCCGATTTCGGAGCGGCCTTGGAGGGAACGGGGGTAGGCTGCGCGGCTCGGCGCGCGCCGGCTATACGTAATCGATAGCCTTGCGCGCGCCGATCCAGGATTTTAGCGGATACGCGCGTATCTACTAAAATCCTGCGTACTTTTGCTTGCGCCTGATGCGCCAGCAAAAGTACACGAACGCGCCGTGTTTGAAAATCTACCCCACTATGATTAGCCGCCATCCAGGTACAGAAAAAAATGTGAATTTCTTGGCAATGCAGGCAAACAACTACCACTACAAGACATCTTGGAAAGATTTTCAGAGTTGCTGATAAGGCAACCAGGATGACTTTGCACTGGTAGTGGAAGGAATCCACCTTGACGTGAAGGTAGTGCTAATTGGTGGGATTGAAAGGCATATGAGCATGCACATCCATTCCTACCCTTGGATGTAAGGAAGAATCATGCTTAGGGAACCCATTCGGAAGTCCTCTTGAAGTAGATATTTGTTGAAGGATCTCAGACCCATAATAGGCCTCAATCTATCTGATTTTGGGGATTGAGAAAATATTGGGAATAAATATCCAGTCCAAGCTGGGACAAAGACTGTCCAATCATTCGCTATTGAAACAATGATTGCATTTCTTGGTGAAACAATGTCAATTGAGTCAGATGTGAATCAAGATACAAGCAGTATGAAGGAACAGCAATGGTATCCAGACTCCACGATTTGGAGGATCTAGACATCTCCAAGATCTGGATTTAGTCACCCTCTGGAACGGAGTTGAAATGGGATAATCCTGAGCCTCTGTGTGTGCTAAGCATTTGTGGTCATAGACCGACAGGGTTAACACTGTCAGGGTCTGATAGGATTGCTCACAAAAATCCACAAAAATGGGGGAAAATAAAGCACTACAAATCCCGCATTATCCTTTTCATTTTTATTATTTTCATTTCAATGATTTATGTGACTCAAAAAGATCAAATATTAATCTCTATTTGCCTTCTTCTTATTCACCCAAAACGTTTCACAACACAAATATTCTACACCAACATTTTTTGTGGGAAATTTGTGATGAATAAGAGGAAGGCAAATAGAGATTAATATTGTATCTATTTGAGTCACATAAATCATTGAAATGAAAATAAAAATGAAAAGGATAATGCAGGATTTGTAGTGCTAAGGGTCTGATCGGAAGCAGATGTCAATGTGGAGCTGGAAGAGGAGATAGGCAGTAGTGCTTGAAAAGCTGAAACTGACACCTGTGAAAGTATGAATATTTGTAAGCATTGAAAGTACTTTGGAATCCTCAATATGGTTGGACTGCTACATTCCATTTCTTAATGTATCAGAGACCAGGTAGGTCTAGCCACTACTTGTGGACATCAACTTGGACACCACTCGCCCTGAACCACATCATACACCAAAGTTCTGACTGAAACAGAAGTGTGTCAAAACTCAGTTGAAAAGTTCTGCAGACAGAACAGAGAAGGCAATGAATTCACTCTTCAGCCTTCAAAAGCAGTTGTGGATAAGATCTTCCTTTTGCTGGTCGTATGAAAAACCTTTCAGATTCTGAATACACTCATGAGGGAATTGATACATAGAGCTACAGGCAGTATGCTTGGAGCTTTGGAAGATACTGTCCTGACAATATTGTTTAGTCAAAGTGAACTTAAAGATGACTGACCAATACAGCAGTTCTCTGAATCCTGGGGGTAATGATCTGCATTTGAGATGAAGCGTTGTAGCCGTAGGAGTGCCAGAAACAGGTGTTTCCCACATTCTCTTCTATAAACAGTTCTGGAATGTGGTGGACTGCAAGAGTCATCAGATCCAACAGGCTTCTAAATTCTGGAGGAGCCCAAGACTTCTAAGCAGGATACTTTGATGCTAAGCATTATCCTCAGCTTTTCTATGAATTTTGAATAAGACATGTATTTTGGGGCAATGTCATATCGCTAGAATCCCCTTCTCAAAAAATTGGTTTATAAACCCAGGACCCCAAAAATGACAGCCAAATCCAAGGGGGAGGGGGCTTCTCCAGTCTGAAGGGAAAGAACCTTCGTAAATTGCCTCTAAACAAATAGAATCTGCTGTCATTGAGTGAGAAAATGAAGAACCCCAAATCAAGAGTTCTGAATGTGTGTTCACTCCAATGGGCGAAACTGGGACTCCAGTGCGAGACATCACTGGCATAGTGCTGAAGAAGAGCAGCTCTATTATGTCTTCCCTCACCACAAATAAGTTAAGGAAATTTCTCACTAGAGCTGCAATCTGGTCAAGCAACAAATGGAACATCCTCTCTGAGGACAAAGATAAGCTCCTGAATTTCAACAAAAATTTTTTCTCTCTCCTTTTCTTTCTTTTTTGGAGGCAAGTGACAATATGAAGCATACTGGAGCTGGAGACTCTAACCTGAAGCTCTTGCTATCAACTCAGAAGGAATGAGGACTGTAGTAATTAGTGGATAGATAAGATAAGCTTCCCAGTGCCATAAGGTATCCCGTGCTTTGAGGATCCCTGTGCATCAAGTGCCTTGGCACATCTAGCTTCACTGATGCAGACTTCTATTTCTTCCAGGCAGCCTCAGATTCGATGCAGGGCAATTGTTTTTGACCTTGTGGCTTTGATTTGGGCCAATGGGGGAGTTCTTGAGAAGATCCTGTTCAACTCATTTCCCAGCAAGGCAGACAAGCTGCCTTGCAGGAGGAGGATTTACCGCAGCTTCTGAGAGACTTATGAGGTTCCTCTAAGCCCTAGAGTGTTGGGAATGTGGGATAGCCAACCACAGGTACATCCAAAGTAAAGGAAGAATAACAGCCAGTGAGAGGCATCACCTTACAATGCATGCAAGTCAGGAACCGCTCGCTGTGGGTTTCTTCTTGCTGGTCATTTTCAGGAGGCAACACAGTTTGTTTGTTTTTTTGCTCTGAAAAGTGACATTTGGATGCTGCAGCACAGCAAGGAAACTAAAAATAAGAAAACTGAAGAAAATAATGAACAACAAAAATTGTAAAGGATTTTGAAACAAAAGTATCTGAAGAGACTGAACGCATCCATGCTGTGCTCAGACAAAAAATGGCTGAGGAGGCTCCTAAGGTAATGCCCATGCGAGAACGTCTGCAAATGCTCAGTAGAGTTCAAAGCTCTCCAAGCTAGGAGAGAAGAGTGCATTCGGTGCCACCAGATGTCACACATATGTAATTTTAATTCAGCCTGCTTATCAACGGAAAAAGAGGCAATTACAGCCAAAAGGGCATCTTTCAGTAAATGGAAAGCAGACCCAAGGATGAAATTTGGTCTTACCTATTAATTTCCTTAAGTTCTATTACACCAGTTCCGGTTTCTTTATACAACATCATTGAACGCCCTCTTTACCCTGTCACCTGCCTCTGCTTTATGCTTAAGACATTGATACATGATTTGAATATAGTTTTCTATATATTCTCCCGTCGTAAGCCTCTGTATTAGTTTTTATGATATCTTTCTTATGCCTCTATTCCTTCTTTTATGTATATTACGTTCGCATCTCCCAGTTTGCTGCTCCCTGTTTTTTGTAACTGATTTCTCTAAGTTTTTCTCCCTTGTTTTGATGTAAACCAGCATATCGTCTCTGAGGAATGCCGGTAAAGAAAAGCCTTAAATAAATAAATAAATAAATAAATAAATAAAATGTATGTGTGCTTCTAATTTTAAGTGGTTAACATGGAAAGGTTATTCACACATTTTACCACTCACCCAGTCAATTTTTGGCTGTAATGAAAATATAACCAGGAAACAGCCCTACACATGAAGAATTCACAGATTTAAAATCCGGATTTATGCACGTAAATGGAGGCCCTACCACAGAACGTCTGACCCCGCCCCAAATCCACCCTTTTTTTTTTTGCGCATTCTGTTGCTCATGCACACTTATATAGGCACATAAATTGTAGGTTTTAAAATAAGAGTTGCGCCCGCTTGACCCATAAACTCGTGCCTGGAGACATGAACTAGTCAGACTCCAGCCTTTGTTAAAACCCAACCTTTATTCACAGCTTCAATCATATACACAACAGTGGACTGCCTTTACCTTCATATACCAACAGTGGACTGCCTTTATCTTTACTCTCTCTACTCACAGTATGTAATGCTTTGTATCAGCTCAGTGTTTGGGCAGTATTACGTTACAGGAGCTGCCTTTTTCCTGGAGACCTGGGCCTGGTCTGGTCATCCCCACCTGGATCCCAGATCTTATGGGACAGTCTCTGGTTATGCTCTCAGTCCCAATTGCCCTGAAGTTCCCGCCCATAGAGCAAACTCTCCTTAAGTCATTTAAGGTGGACCAGGCATCTAGCCTGGTCCTGCACAGGTAAATAGGGAAACAATAGGGGGAGCGCTGAAGAGGTTGCATATGCGCCCACGCCCATGGTAGCACTTCCAGGGTCACCGCCAATAAGCCAAAGACCTGCAGATAAGCTCATACAGTCGGGCAGAGTTGACACCAGACTGCCTTGGGTTAGCAACCTCTGAATCTGAGCCTCGGCAGAAACACCAAACTCCAAAGTGTTCCAGGAACTGAGTAGGCCAAAGGCTGCTCTCGGCTAGGTTCACCACCCAGCCAAGCTCTCGCAATAGGAAATTCACCTTGCGAGTCACCAGGCAGCTCTTCCAGCGACTTGGCGCAAATCAGCCTATCGACCAAATACGGGTATACTAGTACTCCATCCTTTTTCACCACTGCCGCAACTACCACCATTACCTTGGAAAAGGTTCTGGGAGTGGTGACCAGAACAAAAGGCAGTGCCCCAAAAAAAAGTGGCATCCCAAAACTGCGAACCACAAGAAGTGTTGATGTTCCAATTGGATGGGAATGAGAAGATGTGCCTTGGACAGATCAAGAGAGGCCAGAAATTCCCCCAACTATACTGCTACGATCACACATGACGTGTGAGGTCCAGGATGAGACATCACCCCATATTTTCTAGAAATGTGGGAACTGGGACCACTGCCCTCAGCCTGAGGAGCCTTGCCAATATACCCTCCACCACCTGCTTCTTCTGAGGGGGAGTGACAGGGAAATGCCAAGAACATGTCCTGAGGAATACTGCGAAACACCAGGCCCCCACTGATCCAATGTGATCTCGACCCACCTCAGATAAAAGAGAGATAGAGAGGGGACCCCCTATCTCCTATCCCGGGGGTGGGTCAGCAAAGCTTTCTTGGGAGGACCAGGAGGGTCCACCACCCGAGCCTGCACCTCATCTGGGCTGTCAAAAACAAGAACTGAGACCTACCGAAGGGGGGGGGGGGGGGGAGAGAGTCCTCTGAAAGGTTGCTCCGTTATAGGGTTTGAAGGCACCTGGAACCAAAAGCATGAACTCTCATGACAAGGGAGCGCTGTTCCAATCTTTGATCTTCCAACAAATGAGGAACTTTAGAGTCTCCCCACTTACTGGCCATCTTCTCCAACTCGCCACCAAAGAAGAGCGAGCCAGTTAAAAAGCAACTGGGTGAGCTTAACCTTGGAGGTCGCATTGGCTAACCAATTTCTCAACCACAACTGACGCCTGGCCGCCACAATTGAAGCCACCCACTGACTGAAGTGCAAACCAAATCACAACTCACATCAGCCAAAAAGGTAGCAGCAAGTTCCATAACTGATTTGAAATGTACCCCAGAGTCATCAACCGCCTGGGAGAGAAGCAAACAAGAGTGATCTGCAAGGCCAGTGCCACAGCTTCAAATGCCTGCTTAAGGATAGCTTCAAGCTCTCTATCAAGAGCATCCTTCAAGGCCGCTCCTCCTTCGGTGAGAACAGCGGTCCACTTGGAGACTGCACACTCAAGTGCATCAACCTTCAGAAACAAAAGCACTCTCTTAACACTGGATCTAGAAGGTAAGGCATTCCAAATCAGACTTCCTTTGAAATTAGTCTCTGGGGTTCCCCAATCAAGATCAATCAATTCTTGAATGGCTTCCATCAAGAGAAAAACCACAAGAGACTGTGTGCAAAGAAACCAAAATAGGATTTCTGTTCACTCAGAAGCAGAATCCACCCCAGGAACACCAAGCATAGTCATGGTCTGATAGTTCATCTTCAGGAAAGAGCTGCAACATGGTTCCAAACTGGGGGGAATTTCTCCATGCTCAAAAGAGGCAGGAAAAGAATCATACTTGCAAGTCTAGATCCTCTAGCCAAAAGAGCCACTGTGGTAGAAGATGACTCAGGCATGTAACAGAAGACAAGTTTCCAACTGAGCCTCTGCCCTAGAAGCCTGGGACAGAGCCAAGGACTGCGCGTGATGAAAGGATACCTGGGATGTACTCATTGAACTACCTTCCCCTATGAGTAACCAGTTAGGGAAGATCCAAATCAGGTGCCCCACCTAAGACATCCTTATCCAGACCCATCTACTGAGAAGAACCAGGCATAGTGAACTCACTATACGCTCAAAAACTGGGTGCACAACTGGATGCACAGCAGCACACACACGCCAAACCAACAAGCCTGAAGAGGGCAACCTAATAAAGCATGCAAAAAGCTATTACAGCCTACCACACAGCATGTAGCAAAAGCCCCGGAGTGGGGCCTAGCCTAGAAAAGATTGCTCAACACACAAGGCTGCCCATGTCCCTCAACCTCCCACGGAGTGGGACGAAAATTGGGAACGGCGCACCAAGCCGGAGACTGAAGGGAGGAGGAGACCCTATAAGTAAAACCTCCCGCTAAGTCTCTGTATCTATTTTTTTTTTAAACTTACCGAAGCTCAGAGACGCTCTCCGGCTACAAGAGGAGAGGGCATGTACCGCCACCGCCGCACTAGACTTCCTACACCCGCTGCCTTTCAGCTGCACAAGAAGCTAAGCCCATGACGGAAAACCAGTTACTGGGCTAAGGCACACCTCTGAGGGACCTCTGAAATCACCTCAGGAAACCTCAACTAGGGGAGGGACCATTTGGTGTCACCACAGGAGAGTGGGGCAGTAAATTTCTTCCTAAATTCTCCTTTTTAAAATTGAAGCAATCCTCTATGGGGAAATGCACTTCCACCATCTGTAGTACTGTGACTTCAGCTTGCTCTGTCTCCATCTGCTGGTGGGGGTGCATAACCCATTTGTTCTGGATTCATCTGACTGGACACTAAGAAACAGGTAATTTCATTCTTTGACTTCATAAGAAGTGCCATGCTGGGTCAGATCAAGGTCCACTGAGCCCAGCACTCTGTCCTCAGACATTTGCCAATCCGGGTTATAAGTACAAACAGATCTCCAATAGTTGATAGGTTTCTTGTATCTCACTTCCAGGGATAAGTGCTGGCTTCCAAAGTCTACCTGGCTAATAACTGTTTATGGACTTTTCTTTCAGGAACTTGTCCATCCCTGTTTTGAACTCCACTATGTCAGTTGCCTTGGCCACAAACTCTTGCAACAGATGCCATAGTCTAATTGTGCACTGAGTGAAAAATATTTCCTATGATTTGTTTTACCTTTGCTAGCTGCTTATTTCATGGAGTAACCCCTAGTCCTAGTATTATTTGAAAGGGTAAATAACTGTTCTCTATTGTTGAAATTTTTGTTGTAGTTCAAGAAAGGAGTTTTAAAAGCAGGACTTCCCAGATCTTCAATGTATGCAAATTTATCTCATGCATATTCATTGTAGATATTCTGAAAACCCGACCTGTTGCTGGGTCACAGATTTGGGAAACCTTGCTGTAAAGAAAGATGTCCAGTCACACCCAAATCCTGGTCATAGCATCTTTAAAAAAACAAAAAACACCCTTCCCACCCCAAATTTCTTGGTCCAAGATGTCAGGAAGGAAAACTTTCTAATATAAATAGGAGCTATTCTGCCTAATCTTGAAAACTGAAGACAGCAGCTTAGTCCCTTTACAAGCTACAAGTATGTAACTTGTTTTCCTCTTTATAGTATGAAGTCTCTACTTTACCTGTTTCTCATATTCCTTTAGAAGTTTAGAAGTCAGGTGAGTTGCAGCACTCAATTCATTCTAAGAAGAAAAGAAAGAAAAATGAACTATTTAATAATTTGGTGATCAACAAATACAATTCAGGAAGAATTGTACAAAAAGGGGATACCCAGAGATTATATTTCCTAATTCTAAAGAGCAAAAAAAAAAAAAACAAATGTAACAGATGCTACACATAATTCTATGCATGCCCACAAAAATAGGCACGTACATCTGAAAACACAGACACAAACATATGGCTTTCTCTCTAAAGCAGAGCTCAGATTAGTCAAAACGAATCTGCAAATATACTTTTCCTACAACATTACAGATAAGATGTACAATTTATGTCCAGTAAAGAATTACTGAACATAAATTTTACAAAGTGTGAATGAATACTTTATGGAAACCACGCTTTCTTTTTAATATAGTTCCTGCCCAGGCCTGTTATTTATTTTATAAAATTTGTTACTCGCTTTCCAGGTTTACAGTAAAATCTTTCAAAGCGATGTACACATTATCAACTAAAAAAAATAAAATCAAACAAAAACATATATAAAACACAATATACAAATTATTCAGTAGAGCCATCATTATTTGTCCCTTCCTGAAGATTTCTGTACCTTCATCATCATTCATGCCTTTAACCCTTAGAGCCAGAGTCACATCAGAACAAGTCAAATCAAACAGTTCCCAGGGGTTAATTCGGAAGCTCAGATTATTATCAGCCAAATGTTTGACTTTATGCAGTTGCAGCGTAAGGTGAGTCTCCTCTCTAACTGTATATATAAAACATTATGAAATTAAGTACAAAGATGAAATATGGTTGACTTGCAAGTTGTGCATATGAAAAACACCCTTCTGACCACACCATACCTGTGCATCATAGATGCGCTGCATGGCCCGATACAACTGGCTGATGTAACTGGAAATAGCTGCAGCATCTTCTTCAAATACACCCAGCAATGACCTGGTCTGTTAAAAATTAAACAATACATTTGTGTGATGCCTTAAAAAGGCATTTTAATCTAGCAAATCAGAAAAGTAAAGAGATGAAAGGGAAAATAAGTGCGTATAGAAAGATACATGCTCAAAGGAAAAGGGAGAAAATGTGTTTTAAATTACAAGTTTTTTTCCTCTGTATTTCACTGTTTTGCCTTTGCCAACCCTGCTTTTCCTCTCCTGGCGGTGCCTAAAAGGGAACAACATAGCTCTACCCCCAGCCCTTGCAGTGGAAGAAATACTGAGCAGCTCCCAGGTGCACCACCCAGAGGCAGGTCCTGAATCAGAGAGGCCTTTATTCTATAAAATTCAGCTTTTCCTTTTTTGATACGCTCCCTCAGTGTAGAATGAAAACATATAGTGCTCCATTTTCGCCCTGCTTCTACCAGCCAGAAATATGAAAAAAAGACTTCAGGTGAAGCCAAGCCTCAAATCCAGGGTCACAATGACAACAATGTATTATATTCTCTTAGAGTGATGGGCCCAAGAACTTTACAGTGGCAGTAAGTCACAAACCAATCTTCTGTAACAAGCTCAGCTGTTCATATTTTTATGTGATAGACTGCCACCAATGATATTTGTGCTTACTAAATAAATCATGACATCCCTCCACTAAAGCCTCCAAGCCCACTTGTAGAATTCTTCTGAAACATTATTAGGTCAGATTCTGGGTACGGGCTCATGATTCTTAGGCTATCCAGGACTGAGGATGCTGCAGAGTTGGTGCATTCAACTCTTGGGAATAGGAGGAAGGTAGCTCAGAGAGCACCCTTATACTGAGCTCTGGAAGGAGCTGTGCCTCCCTGTGCCAGAGGTTTGCTGTTGTGACAGTTCTGGTACAGGAAACTCCTCACTCTTTCTATTTGTTGCATGAGAAAACTTATCCTCCCTTACTTATAAATCTACCTCTCAGTGACTGCAATCCATTATGAAGTGGCTGCCTAGTCATGACAAATGGAGGAGAAATCCATAATCATTGGAGCTATAAATCACAATGATATTTTACAATTAAGAAAAACCTTTGGAGATTTAATTAGGAACAAATAGGATTGTTTTTTTTTAATAAGGTTTATAATGGAGGCAAATTAGGGATTTGTGACTGATAACTTTTTTTTAGAACCAGCTGGGGGGGGGGGGGGAAGTTGTGTAGTGAAGGGATTTTTAATATGTTATACTTATGAACCTTTTTCTATCTAGTGAGAGTAGGGAGGGGATAAAGGTGGCACTGAGGGAACTTTAGTGATTTTGTTTACATTGAGGTATAGATGAAATCTGAATGAGGGTCTGGGGATTCTTATTATTTTGACGTATTGTATCAATTTATTTTTGTAGTAATACTTATGCTGATGTAATTTATTGTATTATGTATTTAATAATTTGTATTATGCATTTATTTTATATGTACATTGTGATTTTTAATATGATAGTGTTATGTAGTTAGGCTTTACTGTTATATTAATGTTATGATTTCTCCATTTATTGTAATATAAAAAGAGCGTACTAAGTTACTAGCAGAATAGCATGATTTCTATACCAACATTACATTACATTACATGCAGTAACGTTCTTAAACTGCTCTGCTGAAATTAATTCAATTCACTCAGATACTGAGTCAATCAGAAAACAAACCTATGACAGCTTCGTGTTAAAATCTGGTTCTGTCGGGGAAGCGTAAGGAGAGTGAGACCTACCAGCAGTTTGCTGAGTGGCCTGGTCCCCTGGCTGGAGGAATCCCTGGTGATGTCCATTCTGGACTCTTCTCCATATAAACATAACAAGCTGCGGCTGAATTGGGGAGCATGAGAAGAGGGAGACCTATGAGCAATTTGCTGAATGGCCCCGTACCCTGGTTAGAGGAATCCCCTGGTGATGTCAATTCCGGGCCACCAGCATGTCAAAACCACATGTCAAAAGGGGGCTGCTCTCTCTCTCTCTCGCTTAAATGTTCTTAAACTTCAAGGTTCACAATGGTAAGAAGAGGAAAGGCATGCCCCCCAAGCCCTGCCGTCTACTTTAACCCAGCTGACACGTCAAGTCTTTTTTTTTCTTCAGAATCAAGGTAATTTCGGGCTGAGTGAACTTGGTACTCTTAATTCCGGACAGAGTATGTCACCTGTGACTCTGAACCCTTAAGATCCTTCTTTACTGCAGACAGAATCATTGATTTTAGTTTGGGATGGGGCTGACAGTGTGGTGGTTAGAGTTTCAACCCCTTCACTGGCCCGGGGTGAGGAGCTACTTGATGATGGGGAATTGTTGCCTTTATCCACCAGTGAGATTACAGTAATGGATCAGTCATTGTTAATCAAACCAGCAGTGATCACATTAGAGGTTTTATGGACAGCGATAATATTTTAATAAGTTTATGTCTCTACCCAAACTGATGTCATGCTGAATTCCTTAGATGGTCTGTGAATAAGCATACAAATCTGATTAAAAAACAGGGTGATAATTTGGTGGAATTGGGGATAAGTATTCTAATCTTTATGACAGTAATGAAGCCTTAATTAGGAGATTCAGTTTTTTTAATGGAAGATATTAACAACTATAATAGGAGATTAAATTTAAGGATTCTGAACTTTACCCGATCTCCACTAGTTTCTCCTTTAGAAAAATTTAAGAAATTCTATTCTGCATATTTGAAGGTTTCAAAGGAGATTTCCACAGCTTCTAAAATATTTTACCTGCCTGTTATTATTAGAGATGTTTCCTCTGTGGGTAATGTGGGAAGGATCAATCTTGTTCCTGAAAATTTAGATCTTACAAATTTTTTGGAATATTCTCAAACTGAGATCAAGGAAAAAGCTATGCTTGTGGTTACATATGTACAAGAATCTAACAAAGTGGACTTTGAAATTGTTTTTTTGGTCAGAAAGTTGCAGTTTTCCAGATGTTGCAAAGCAACTCAAGCTAGATGAAAATGGTTTATTCTTGAAAAGCCAGGCATTCTTCTAGATCCTGGAGATACGTTTCTTTTAAGGTTTCTGTGCATATGTATGATAAAACTGCAAGGGAATAAATGTTTTTTTTCTGATCCTGAACATTTGGTGAAGTTTTTTCTGTTGTTAACATTGAAAGACTGGTTAGTTAGTATGAATCCTTGTATATTATGTATTCAAATGTTGTTTTCTTTCTGTAACTCCCCCTTTATGTGGGCTAAAGATTAGCAATTGTATACGTTTCTTTAGTTCTTTTTACATGATCTACATTTTCTTTGCATTTGTCTCGTTTGATATTATTTTAAAAAATTAATGAAATAAAATTTATTTAAAAAATTATCTGGCTCTGTCAGCTGATGTATCACACCCTTGGCATCTCATCAAACACCTGGCCAAGCCTCTGCCACAAGGCACACAGCTTTCCGCAGCTATTAAGTCTCATTCTGGGCATAAAGAAATCTTACTTGGATTTCTAGCACATCCCATTGTAAGTTTTACAGTTTGCTAGACTCTGATCCCAGACTATAATTTTTTTTTCCTGAAATAATTACACAGGGCTGGCCACACTGCTCAGCTGACTCACACCTCTACTGGGGGAGGAGGAGATGTACTATGCATGACAGCAGGAGAGGAGTGAAGGCCACAGCAGCAAGGTGTAATGGCATGGTGGTGGCGACAGCAGCAGCAGCAGCTACTTGGGGGCAGGAACAATGGAAGTGGCTTGAGAGCCCTTGTGAAAGTACTGAGCTGTATTTAGGAAAGAATTTTCAAGGGTCGGTATAGGATCATGATGAAAAGGTGTATACCTTGCTGTGATGCAGTGCAGCACTGCCAGGGGCAGGAACAGACAAGACAACATAGGATGGCAAGTAATACCAGAGCCAGACAGCAGAGGGCGCAGTTGAGGACAAGAAAAATTACAAATCCCAGGTTCTTAGAGCCACCACCTGACCCATGGGGAGAGCCTGAAGGCGAACACCTGGCAGACTCAGAGTATAACGAGTCAGACACAGGTGAACCGATGGAGTTAGAGGAAGAGGGCGTGCCTACATGGTGGCAATGGCCAAAAAAGCAGGCTCTGGGAAGCAGGAGGAGGAGATGGAGGTAGGTTCTGGGGGAGAGGAATCCTCCAGCTCTCATATGGATACAGAGTAGCCAGAAAGGGGAGAGGTATAAAACTTACACCTTAAAGGAAGTTGGGGAGAAGGGCTCGGGAGAGCCTGGTGTGTCTGGTATTTAAATATAGGATGTGTGGGACTTGAAAAGTAACTCTGCGCAAGTACCGGTTGTAAGGGAGCCGGAGTGCTTGGGGGCAGGGTCATTTATCTAGGTTTTGAGGCACCAAGAACTGGTGGAGGCGGGGGATGTGAAGAAGTAAATGTATTAGATCCATCTATTGCCTTATAAAATACTTTGAAGAAACGGTCTCTGTGTTATCTTTGGGGATTGGGGGCTGTTTCACCCCCAACTCCGTACAAGGAGAACCCGGAAGCCCAGCAAAGCCAGGGCCTGCTGAGACCCGAACCCAGGGAGTTCGAGCAGCTGACGGACTACAGGAATATCAGGACTCACGAAAGGCCTGAGCGAGAGGCAGAGGACCGGCACCCAGAGCAGCGCTGGCGGTGAGCCGTTACGCTTGCATTTTAAAAATTGTGTAAGATTTTAATAAAATACATAAGAACAAAATATATAAATAATGTAAAAGATTTAAAAAGTAAAAAAAAAACCCAAAACACATCCAAGCTAATACTGCTTTAAAGGATTTGCACATTGCTTCACTTTAAACAGTTTTAAGATTTTAATCGTTTTCTAGACAGATGCATTCACTACATGCTGTGATATTATAGCAAATGACAGAGAAAGCCAAACTGTGTCAAATCCATCATCCAAAAAAAGTGACATGTTGCCAGCTTAAGAGTCTGTCATCATAACTGCTCAATTATGTGCAAGACATGATTTCATAAGAGTCCTCTAACACAGCGATTCTAAACCGGTGTGTCGCCAAGCACCGGCTGGTGTGTCGCGTGCTCCCGGTCTCTCCCGCTGCTCTTTCTTCCCTGCTGCCGTTGCCGCCGGGCTATCAACACGTTCAAGCCCAGTGGGAACGGCAGCACTGCTAAAAGAAGCTGTGGCACCCGCGGCTGGCCTTTTCTTCTTCCTGGCCCCCCCGTGACCCGGAACAGGAAGTGGTGCGCGGTAAGGAGAAAGACCGTGCCGCGTGATAAAGTAGCCGCGGCCGCTGCAGCATCGGCCCCCGAGCAATTGAAGCAGCTGGTAATCGAGAAAGGAGACAGCAGCATGAGCCTCCCACGGCCGATGGGATTCTTCTTCTTGGCCTGCGGGGGCTGGAGGAGGCTGCTGCAGCTACCATTGGGGGGGGGGGGGAGGAAGTGAATGAGAGAAAAGCAGCCAGCCAGCTTGTGTGTAAGTGAGAGAATGTGTGTGATTGAGAGAAACTGGTCAGAGAGCTGATGTGTGTGTGTATATGTGAGAGTCAATGAAAGTGACTGCTCAGTGAGATGACTGATATGTATGTGAGAGTGTGAGACAGTCAGGGATGTGACTGATGTGTGTGTGTGTGTGTGAGAGAAAAAGCATGGAAGTGAGAAATCTGGGTATGTGAGAAAGCATAGGAGTAAGAAGCATGGTGTTGTGGGGGTGTGTGTGAAAAAAGCATGGGAGTGAGAAGCCTGATTATGTGAGAGAGAGCATGGGAGTGGGAAGCCTGTGTGTGTGCATGCATGAGAGAGAGACTGGTGTGTGTGTGTGTGTGTGAGAAAGTGATTATGGGAATGAGAAGCCTGTGCATGTGAAGAGAGTGAGCATGGGAGTGAGAAACCTGGGTGTGTGTGAGACACAGCATGGGAGGGAGAAGCCTGTATATGTGAGAGAGAACATGGGAGTGGGAAGCCTGTGTGTGTGTGCATGCATGAGAGACTGGTTGGTAAGGTGACGGTGTATGTGTGAGAGAAAGAGACTGGTGTGTGAATGTGAGAGAAAGAATGTGATTCAGGGAATGAGAAGCCTGTGCAGTGGAGAGCAAGCATGGAAATGAGAGAGAGACTGGTGTGTGTGTGTATGTGTAACAGAGAGAAAGTGATTATGGGAATGAGAAGCCTGTGCATGTGAAGAGAGTGAGCATGGGAGTGAGAAACCTGGGTGTGTGTGAGAGACACAGCATGGGAGGGAGAAGCCTGTATATGTAAGACAGAACATGGAAATGGGAAGCCTGTGTGTGTATGCATGAGAGAGATCAGGTGACTGGTGTGTGTGTGAGAGAAAGAAAGTGATTATGGGAATGAGAAGCCTGTGCATGTGGAGAGAACAAGCATGGGAGTGAGAGACTGGTGAGTGTGTGTGAGACAGAGAAAGTGATTATGAGAGTGAGAAGCCCGTATATGTAAGTAGAACACAGGAGTGGGAAGCCTGTGTGTGTGTGTATGGCATGAGAGAAACTTCAGGAAGGTGACTGGTGTGTGTCAAAGACTGTTTGGGAGATGATTGGTGTGTGAGAGACAGAAACTGGTCATGGGGGCATGACTGGTATGGTGTGTGTGTGTGAGAGACATGGGATTAAGGAAGAGGACCATGAGTATAGAGCTTAGCCTCTACTGCTGCTTCTGCTGTGTGCTATGGCCTGCATGGAAGAATAGGAGAGCTTCTGGAGGGGGTAAGTAAAGGTGGCTTTTTAAGTTTATTTTTCTTGACTGCCATTTTAATTATTTAATATTATGTGATGTGTCTGCTTTTTTTGAAATATTTTATTGGTGTTTGGAGAATTTTTAATAGTTTTTATGAGGTTTTAATTGTTGGATGTTATTCTGTTCATAGCTGTTTTGAAACATTTATTCTGCTTATTAGTATAGTTTTACAATTATTTCTGTGTGGGGATCTATAGCTGCTTGCTAGTTCTGTTTTCCTAATAAGAGGTGTATTGGTTTTTAGGGCCTGATTTAATATTTGTAGTGTTGCCTTTCATAGATAGGGTTGCTCCTGTTTGAGTGTATTCCATAATACAGGTGTAACTGTGTGCGGATTAGTTTATGTGCATTACTACAGATCCTGGGAGTATGTTAGGTCGGTTCTGTGTCTGTTACCGAGATGAGATATTTTACTAGCATGTAAGCGTTTTATCAGTCTTATTTTGTTGTGTTTTCTCAAGAGGACATGCATTGGTGGTAAACTGCTGTCTTTTCATAAGTAGGGCTATTGAGCCTGGAAGTAGAAGGAGTTTGAGTTGCTGTTACTGCGATGACACCAGAACCAGAATATCTTTTTTGTAGGGTGAGTTGTATGGGGAATGTCATAATTTTGCTTTACATCCATTATTGTGGGTCAGGGGGGTTCCCGTGGATGCAAACTGTACTTTTACATCTAGCCCCGTGACGATCATGGGTCAGTGTGTCACGCATGTGAGAACCATCTGTCAGGTGTGTCCCAACAGAAAAAAGGTTGAGAACCACTGCTCTAACATCACTACCTCCCTCACCCTATTACCCACAAACTCTCACATTTATCACTAATATTCAGAACCAATGTTTGTGTATCCATTTAGGTTCACAGACTTCAGATTTTGTTCCTAAAGATAGATACAAAGACAGTTGTATTGTCCTAAGGAATTTTACACATCATAGATTACAAGTTCTATAGTGTCAAGAGCTTAACTTTTTATAGCATGTATTGTGTTTCTATATCATTCCAAAAAATAATATACAAAGTTCTGAGGTTTCTTGATTTTGTTTTGATAAACTTATAGTCACCCAGGCACTAGCTCTGTTTTGCACAGACATGGTAACATGGACGAAATTCTTACTTCTCGAAGCCCACTGGTAGAAAAGAAAAAAAAAAAAAACCTCTTTCCCCCTTTCCATATCTTATCACTTGTTACAACCAGTTTCTGCACCCTGTGCTAAGATCTCTCTCCTCAGCTCACTCTCATTTCGAAATGTCTTTCATTTTCTCCCTCTCCAGCTCAATATCCATCCTCTGAAATCCATTCTCATTTGTCATACACCAGTACCCTCTTCCTCTCCACCTTCACACCCTGTCCCAAAATTATTTCTTCAAAGAACTATTCTGTCTCCTTCAAGCCTTCTCCACGATCTACCAATAACCCACTCCTGCAACTGCCCCATCTTCATCTCTTGCAAGTCTATGTTTCTTATTTAAATAGCAAGCTTGACGATTCCCTTATTTTATATGTACAATTCACATGCCCATTTATTTTTCCAAGTATGAAAAAAAAAGCAAGTTTGCTTACCATAAACTGGGTTTTCCGTAGGTAGCAGGATGAATTAGCCATGCTGTCTGTATGACATCATCTGACTGTGTTCATACAGACTCTCAGACAAGAGCTTTGCTCTGCTGCGCCTGTGCAGCACTTCCCGCGCGAATCCCGTGATCAGTTTCCTCAGTCTATAATTAAGTATAACGGCCAGAGCCATGCTCTGGCCAGGAAGAAAGGAATGTCCAGGAGGACGGAGGTACACATGGCTAATTCATCGTGTTACCTACAGAAAATACCATTTATGGTAAGCAAACTTGCTTTTTTTCTGTCAATAAGCAGGCTGAATTAGCCATGCTGTCTGGAAGTCCCAAGCTTCAGGTTGTGACAAAGGATTGGTGGGGTGAATTGGCTGGTGGAGAGACCCGTGAATGACCCTTCATCCCCATCTTTTTTTTTTTTTAAACAACTGGCCCCCCTCCCCCTTTTGTGGACAGGCCTTTCTGATTGACCATACTTGTTAGTACTGCTGCCTGTCCCAGTGCACTGTCTGAAGCTAATTGGTCCAGACAGTAGTGAGAACTAACAGTATGGATAGATGTCCTTGGGGCCACTTTACAAATGTCCTCCATGGCAACATTTCGGAGGTGTGCAACTGGGGCCGCCGTGGCCCGCACCTCGATGCGTTTGGCTGCACCAGTTAGTGGTAGGTGCACTGATGTGTGGCAGTACTGTATGCAGCCTGAAATCCAATTTTATAGAGTCCTCTTAGTTACTGCCACTCACCTTGTTGGGATTGAAAGAGATGAATAATTGTGAAGAGCATCTATGAGGCTGCATTCTCTGTTTATAGTATGCCAGTGCCCTTTTGCAGTCCAAAGTATGTAAGTTTTTCTCATACTTTATTGTGCAGTTTTGGGAAAAAAAAAAAACATAGGGAGCGTGATGGTTTGACTGATATGAAAAGCCATCATCACCTTTGGAAGAAACGTTGGATGCGTCCTGAGTATCTCCTTGTCATGGAAGAATTGTAAGTAAGGTGAGAAATGCACCAAGGACTCAAGTTCACTCACTCATGACGCCAAGGTGATAGCAATGAGAAGAATCACCTTCCAGGTTAGGAATTTTAGGGAAGTTGACTGCAGTGGTTCAAAAGGATCTTTCATAAGAAAATGAGATATGCTATACTCGGTCAGACCAAGGGTTCATCAAGCCCTGTATCCTGTTTCCAACAGTGGCCAATCCAAGTCACAAGTACCTGGTAAGTACCCAAATATTAGACAGATCACAAGCTACTACTGCTTATTAATTACCATCATAGCAGTTTATGGATTTATCCTCTAGGAACTTATCTAAACCTTTTTTAAACCCAGTTACTCTAACTGCTGAAACCACATTCTCTGGCAGTGAATTTCAGAGCTTAACTATGCACTGAGTGAAAAAGAGTTTCTTAGATTTGTTTTAAATGAGCTACTTGCTAACTTCATGGAGTGCCCCCTGGTCCTATTATCTGCGAGAATAAGCGATTTATATTAACTTGTTCAAGTGCTTTCATGATTTTGTAGATTTATATCATATCCCCCCTCAGTCTTCTCTTCTCCAAACTGAACAGCCTTAACTTCTTTAGCCTTTACTCGCCACTTATTTTGGTCACCCTTCTCTGCAAGTTCTCCAGTGCATCTATATCCTTTTTCAGATGCGATGACCAGAACTGCACACAGAATTCAAGGAGCGGTCTCACCATGGAGCGATCAAGAGGCATTATGATATCCTCTGTTTTATTTTCCATTCCCTTCTTAATAATTCCTAACATTGTTTGCTTTTTTGATCGCTACAACACACTGGGCTGTATTTCAGTATATTATCCACTGACGCCTAGATCTCTTTCCTGGGTGGTAAATATTAAGATAGAACCTAACATTGTGTATCTACAGCAAGGGTTAATTTTCCCTATATGCATCACTTTGCACTTGTCCACATTAAATTTCATCTGCCATTTGGATGCCCAATCTACCAGTCTCGCAAGATCCTCCTGCAATACACCACAATCTGCTTGAGATTTAACTACTCTGCATAATTTTTGTGTCATCAGCAAATTTGATCACCTCACTCATTGTACCCCTTTCCAGACCATTTATAAATATATTAAAAAGCACAGGTCCAAGTACAGATCCCTGAGGCACTCCACTGTTTACCTTTTTCCACCATGAAAACTGACCATTTAATCCTACTCTCTGTTTCTTGGCTTTTAACCAACTTGTAATCCACAAAAGGACATCACCTCCTATCCCATGACTTTTTAGTTTTCTTAGAAGCCTCTCATGCGGAATTTTGTCAAATGCCTTCTGAAAATCCAAATACACCACATCTACTGGTTCAGTTTTGTCCACATGTTTATTCACCCCTTCAAAAAAAAAAAAAAAAATGTAGGACATTTGTGAGGCAAGACTTCCCTTGGGTAAATCCATGCTGGCTGTGTCCCATCAAACCATGTCTATTCCACAATTTTTCCCGGAACTGAAGTCAGGCTCACCGGACTATACTTTCCCAGATCACCCCTGGATCCCTTTTTAAATATCTGGGTTACATTGGCCATTTTCCAATCTTCAGGTACATCGAATGATTTTAATGATAAAATTTGTAACCTAACTAGTAGGTGTTAAATTTCATTTTTTAGTTCTTTCAGAACCCTCGGGTGTATACCATCTGGCCCAGATGATTTTCTACTCTTCAATTTGTCAACCACATCTTCCAGGTTTACCTGATTTGGTTTAGTTGATCCGAATATCACCCTTGAAAACCTTCTCCAGAACGGGTATCTCTCCAATATCCTCTTCAGTAAACACTGAAGCAAAGAAATAATTTAATCTTTCCACAATGGCCTTATCTTCTCTAAGTGCCCCTTTAACCCCTTGATCATCCAACGGTCCAATTGACCCTTGCAGGCTTTCTGCTTTGGACATATTTTTTTGAAGTTTTTATTGTGAGTTTTTGCCGCTGTAGCCAACTTCTTTTAAAATTTTCTCTTAGTCTGTCTTATCAAATGTTTTACATTTAACTTGCCAAAGCTTATGCTTTATCCTATTTTCTTCTGATGGATCCTTCTTCCAATTTTTGAATGAAGATCTTTTGGCTAAAAAATAGCCTCTTTCAACTCACTTTTTAACCATCCCGGTAATCGTTTTGCGTTGCTTCCTCCTTTCTTAATGCACGGAATAAATCTGGTCTGTGCTCCAGTGGATTGCAAGATCTGAGGCAGCATGGTTGTAAGATTCATCTTACAAGATTTACCTCTGGTACAACCATGCTGCCTCGGATCTTGCAATCCACTGGCTTCCAAAAATTGCACTAGCCTCTTTTTTTAGCAGCAATTCCATTAGTTTGCTCACCACAGATGTCAGACTAACTGGCCTGTATTATTACCACCATCTCTGGAAAGCAGTTAAGATGACAACGGATCTGGCCACTGGGTGTTGGTGCCGAATGAAAGCTGTAAATGCCGACTCCATAGGCCAATGTGGGGAAGATGATCTGTCCCAGGAACTGAATCTAGTTCCTCCACATGGCAGTGCATAGCACTTACCACTAAGCAACCAAAGCAGCCTCAAGTCTATCTTAAAGTATGAAGAAAGAAGGGTCAAGATTTGAAGCAAAAGTATCTCAATAAAGAGCTGTGCTCCTCTTATGTCAGGTATTACCTGCACTTTATTTGTTGACCCTTTATTCTACACATTCAAGTGGACAAACACAATAAGTGCAACATTTTGCTTAAAAATGCTATATCATATGGTGCTACTAAAAATGTACTCAGTTTTCAATCAAAAACCAGACATAACCTCCAACTGCACATTTTGACCAGCAACAGGGCTGTACTGAAAGGACACCACTTTTGTCCTAGATACATAAGTCAGCCACATGCCAGGGAATGTTTGGTTGCTTTCCTCTTCATACAGGCCCACCATGGGCTAAAACATGAAGTCAAAGATTACTATTTAGATACATATTGTTTCTTATGGTGCCTTATACTTAAAATGTAATTTTTTTTCTGTTTTGGGGGGGATATACTATAGAACAAAAGGAATAATTTTTTAATAGCTCCACACAATTTGGAAAGGTTTGATTGGTTTGATGTGGCTACAAGAACTATCCTTAAGGAGATGGAGAGCTTCTGCATATTAATGTGCTTTCCAATATATTATCATATCAAGACTGATGCATCTTTAAGGCATATTTTTCTAGTTTTTATAAGAAATTGCCATGCTGGGTCAGACCAAGGGTCCATCAAGCCCAGCATCCTGTATCCAGAGGCCGAACCAGGCCACAAGAACCTGGCAATTATCCAAACACTAGGAAGATCCCATGTTACTGATGAAATTAATAGCAGTGGCTATTCCCTAAGTAAACTTGATTAATAGCCATTAATGGACTTCTCCTCCAAGAACTTATCCAAACCTTTTTTGAACCCAGCTACACTAACCACATCCTCTGGCAACAAATTCCAGAGCTTTATTGTGCGTTGAGTGAAAAGAATTTTCTCCGATTAGTCTGTGTGTCAGTTTCCACTACAAAATGAGCAACATAAGCATTTGATTCCCTGGAAACACAATTTGGTACATCTGAATATGACAGTTAATTAATATTGCATGAATATGATAAGAAAGACACTATACCATAAATATAGATTAATAGCGAGTATGCGCTGCTCTGTTGTCACAAAGGTATTTGTAACTTCTGTGTGCTCCAAACTTGTTAGGTAGTGAAAAGAGGCAATACCCTGGAACCCTTGATTTGGGGCAGCTAAGGTAACGAAAGCCCCACCCACAGTCATACACCAGGTTCTCATATTGGAGGAAACAACAAATGTACCTGTCTCTATTTACTGGAGGGGAGAAAGAGATAGTCTTGAGTATACATCAAGGTAAGTCATTGAAAATTCCATGGAACTAGTAAGACACATACGAAAATTATTAATTTATTCAATTAGCAAGAACGGGCATTTTACTCTACACCTGGATGAATGGATTTGGTCATTTTTTTGATGTTGCACACATAATGCACAGAATAATTTTTTTATTCCATTAGGAAATAATTTCTTTTCAAGAAAAGTATAATGCATACAAATAGCCATATGATCATCTTCATTTTACTGTCCCATCCTTTCTTCTCTTCAGAAGGCTCCTGCTCTCTGGACCTAACTGCATAGGACTGGTCAGCCCCTTACTTAACTTCTCTCACACTAAGTACAAGCTTCATAAAACATTAAGCAGTGCAAATTCCTACTAGCAATAAACCAGAGATATTCACTGTGTGGAGCAGTCACCTAAGTACTAGATGCCATAGCTACATTTCATATTAAAGTATTCAACAGAGAGACAGCACAGCAATACCACATAAGCCTTGGCTAACCCCCAAAAAAGTATACATAATCATACATACAATAGTGCCAAGCTGCAAAAATGATGCAATAAATTTAGAGTATACAGAACAATAAAATGGCAGGTTACAAAAGCTCAGAACTTTAAACTTCCATTCTAAGAACAAAATATATAGAAAGCTGTACACAAACTAATACAATGTCGATTCTTAACTGCTACATTTTTGTTTTCAGTGAGTGAAATGAATGTGTTGAAGAGAGCTTCCAGGAGTCCCTGGTTAAACTGTTTTATGAAAATAGAGCATCTAATCGAGCGAAGCAGAGCTGGGAAACGCCCCCAGATGAGAAACTGGAGTATGTTACTGAAAGGGATACGTGTCAGTTGCTCAATAAATCCCTGCGGGATTTAAAGTCTCGTGTTCTCCAGAGCAGCACCCGGCCCGAGATGCCGCAGAGCCCTGCTCCCTCCTCAAGGCACCACAGGACCCTGGGCCCCGGCCCGCTCTCTCACGCAACGCCACCGGAGATTCAGTGGGAAGACGCATTGACCAAGCCTGCACTGGGACAGCCCTGACAGGCACCCCCACTGCACCCGAGGAGCCGAAACGCCTCTCACCTGGGGGCTATCCTCCAGCGTTTCCTCGATGGGCAGCTTATCGATGCCTGGCATGATGCACACCTAAGAGTCCAACCTTTAACCAGAAACTCAAACAACCCCGTCCCCGACCGCTCTCCACCCTCAGCAACAAAAACACCCTGCCCTGCTAGCGGAAGTTCCGCCTCCCGCAATGCTCATTGGACAGGAGACTGTCGTTCAGCTCTGGAATTCGCTCCAACAGGATTCTGTCGCCTTCGGCCGCGGCTGCTCTGCGCCTGTGCGTGGGACAGGACGGCTTGCTGCGAGGTTCAGTGGATCTATACGGCTGAGTGTGGGACGTTTATATGCGTTTAATGGGTAAACGGGAGGGGGCGTTGTAGGCTCTTTTCGTAACAACGTTAATGCATATGCAGGGCGGGTGGGGATTTGTTGTAGCGGATATTGGTTATCCTGTGTCAGTTCCTTGTGAAGTAGCGACCGCTCCACGCTCCGGCCACTTTTTTTTAAGACAAACCACAGATTTTGTAGTCTGGCTTCTTTAATATAGACAGGTTAAAGAACGTGTAGAAAGTTTGTAAGTTAGTTTGATGCCGTGGTTTTGAAATCTTTTGCGCCAGTTTTTAATTTCATTCAACTGCTGAAAGAGAATAAAAATCATCAGAAAAAAATTGTGCTAGTGAAAACTTGTGCAAAAAGCGGTGTGGGACTTTTCTTAATCCTTTTAGAACAGAAGTCCAGCAGTGCTTTTTCACACAAGTTTTGCGTTCATTTTATTGTGTGGAATTTATATTTTCTTCCAGAAGGAAGGCGGTGCAGAACATGAAGGTCTTGGGTAAAATATGTTATTTGAAAATTAATAGGCAAAAAACAAGAATGACAACCATAGACATAAAAAGTGACTGGAAAAAGATGGCTGTGGATTGTATAAAAAGGCGAAAAGCCTATACGCTTGAACAATGATGGGTTCTCATACCATCTGGAATCTCTCAAGGACGTAGTAAATTTGTAAATATAGGTGCAAGAAAGAAAGAAAAGAAGGGAATTTTTTTTTCTTCCTTATTGGTACCCAAACAAAATCTTAGAACCTAAACAAATATAGGAAAACTGATTTGCAGACTTTTTTTTTAACCGGTCCTTAAATTCGGCTCAAAGTCCATTCATGATTTTAAACTGATAGTTGCAGAACAGCTATACAAAGACAAGCCAAATATTTACACAGTGAGGTTTATCCTTGAAGGATACTTTAATAACTCACCAAGTAGTAGATATTACAGCCTGCTGATTCACTACTTCATTCTTTTGTGAGGTTAATTCTTCAAACAAATTAATTTCCTTGTTCATAAGGGTGTTGATAATGCCAGTGAAGTCTAAAGAGACAAATGAATTTAGTTAAAAAAAAAAAAGACTTATTACATCAAGTTCAGTCTTTTTTTGCTGATTAAATTATCCAGTTTTCTCTTTATATGTTGTAGTGATAGTTTTAATCATAATGGGAAGATATCTTTAAAATCAAATTAAACTTCCTTTTTCCACCTTCAAACATGTTCTGCTTTTATATGTAAACATTGATACATTTTTCACCTTTTCAGGTAGTTACAAATGGTTTGAAAAGTTGCTCTAGGATTTAACAGTGAGAAGATGCATTTGCACTGCCATTACTTGCCACCCCCTCAGCTATTCAGTGATTTGTTTGGGGTGGGGGAGGAAGGTGTGGCAGGAGTGCATGGTGAATGCATTTTTCCCTGGACAGTTCAAACCTCTGACCTCACCCTTACATGCAGCCCTTTCTCTCTCTTCCCTCACACACCATTTCACTCAGGTGTCCTCCCTTCCCCATCTTTCACTGTCATGTTCTCCCTTGCCTGCCACTCTCCTCTCACTCTTCAACCCCTCACTTTCTCTCCTCACTCCCCCAGCACGCTTCTCTGCTCCCCAGCCCTTCCACCACTCCACTTACTGCAGCCCTCTCACTGTTCTTCCAAGTCCTGGTAAGAATTTCATTCTGCTGCTTCCTCCCAGCCCCTGCTGAGGGCAGCGATGCTGCCTTGCTCATGGAAAAGATCCACTTGCCCAAAACAGGAAAGTGAATTTTTCAAAACCTGTTTATAAATTGTAATGAAATAGAGACCAATGTATGTTTCACAAAGTCTGGTCTGTGTGCAAAAATGGCAAATAGTGTGCATTATGTACAATAGCAAGCACTGTTTTTCTTTTTAACACAAATAAGTTTGCAAAAATGTTGGCCACGTGCTGTTTTTTCTACCAGACTAATTTGCATGTAAATACCAATAAAAAAACAGCCCACACAAAATCTCAAATAAGCTGTGAAATTCAGGGCACATTTCCTAGCATGTAGCCAGATAGACTCAGGACCAATGGGTATTGTGCTCTCCTCATAGCAGATGGGAGACGGAGTCAGATTTCAAAGCTGACGTCACCCTACATATACCCATGCAGCAAGCTCAGCTCTTCAGTATTTCTCCATCGCCATAGCAGATGCGGACACTATCCAAAAGAGAATAGTGTAACATTTACAAGAAGAAGTAGGAAAATTACCTGTAAGAAGAGAGCCCTGCTTCTCCTGTGGTAAAACTAAGGGTCCCTCCCACAGTCGAAACTTTCCTGAGGTGATTCTCATATCCCTCAGAGGTGAGCCTTGGTCTGGCAGCCGGCTCCCGGTGTGAACTTAGCCCCCAGGGTGGCTGAAAGGCAGTGGGTGCAGATTCGAGCGCGGCAGTGAAGGTATTCCCCTCTCCCCCCGTAGCTGGAGACTGTCCGGCATGCGACCGGTAAGCACCGAGACCAGGTAAGGTAGAAACCTTTACTTTTAAGTCTCCGGTCTCCAAGGCTCGAATAGCCATATGATCTTCCTCCCGACGAGGTTTAAAATTGGGTTGAGCAGCCCTCCTTGGGCTAGGCCCCGATTCGGTGCAAGGGTCCACACACGTGGAGACCCTCCAGAGGGGTCGCCATCTTGCCAGTGGCAGTGTCGGCGCCATTTCCCCCCCTTGATCGGGGGTACATGCGGGGCAGGCCGGAGGGCTGAGGCGCCTAACGAGCACACCTGTAAAGGCACACTGAGCTGCGCGCACAACTGTGCCGCACGCACATCAGCGTGCACATTGGAGGCGGCGCACAAACTCCGTAGCCCGTGCGCATAACTTCTGCGCACTCAGTGCGCACAACTAAGCGCACCCGCAGGCATACCTCTATGCACAGACGAGGTTGAAACTCTACACTCACACAAACAATGGCACCGCCATCCAAAAAGGCCAAGGGACACACCCTTTGCCCAGCCTGCCACTTAAGAGCCATGCAACCTGAATTGGAATCCCTCCTATGCCAGCAGGGCGAGCAGTCTTGGAGAACCAAGGCAAGACCCCCTACAGCCAGGAAGGGATCCGGAACCACTGATGATGGTACTCCGGACCTATGTATTTCCAACTCTGTGCCCCATAGGAAGGCACCTCTGAGGCTTACACTACAACCCCTCCTGGAATCAACATGGACCCAGGAACCTTCTCCTGCGTGGGATTTTTTAAGGAGCTGCAAACCTTTGTCCAGGCACAACCAGCCCCTGCGGCGCACCCGACTCAACCCCTGCTGGAAGCACAAGCCATTCCTAGCACCTCCCAGGATCCTTGAGACATGCCTTTCCTAACCAAGAGCCTCCCTGATGGGAGTTTTGCTTCTTTGTGCTGTTTTTCTTTTTGCTTCTTTGTGCTGTTTTGCTTCTTTGTGTTTTGCTGTTTTTGTCTTTTTGCTCATTTATGCTGTTTTGTCTTTTTGCTCGT